>NW_008676427.1:20745-23274 GCF_000695815.1 Acanthisitta chloris
GCAGACATGCTACCAAAAATATACATCCACAAAGTCCTGCACAAAATATCAATAAAATAAAAGCAAAAAAGACAGTTAAAATGAAATACTTAATCTTTAATATTTTTCTAACATAGGTGGATAAAATATCTTTTTTTCATACTAATACACAAAGTTTCATGAAAATTAAGGAAATCACAATCTAGAAGAGACCCTGAAGAGCTTTTTGCAAGCCTTTCAAAAAAACCTTTCCTCTAAAATTTAAAATTCTTTGGCAGAAATTAGTGACCTAATTTTGGAGCATTAATAAAGAAGTGTACCTGTCGTAAACAAAACATATGCAAGAAAGAGGTTTCAGAACTAAACACAATGGATTTATTTTAAACTGAAAAGATGTTATTTATAGAATAAATGGGAATTTTTGAGGAGTACTATATACGCAGCTGTTCACGAATATATATGCATCCTTACTCCACACGTCCAGGGGTGTTTTTCCGTTTGCAGAATCAGGAAGATAATGTTCTAGACAGATCACTAGGGGGTGACTTTTCCTGTTAGTTTAGGAGATGGAGAGGATCTCATCTTGCCTTCTCCCTGAAATGGCTCAGCTAGTCATATAGCACCATGTTCAAAACCTCAAAGAATTAGGCACTGCTAATAATTGAGTTTGATATTGTATACAACAGTCTTAAAGATGATCTGTTTCCCGGGCAAACTGGAGAAGTAATTCTACCTGCTTACGTTTCAGTGTGAAATGTTGGGATCATTCTGGCTACCATTGGTTCAGCTCCTAGCTCTTAAGACTGACTGGTACATGCTTCACAGAAGTCAGATTTTTACAGCACATTAAGGCTGTAGTTGGCCTTTTTGGAAAATCAGGGAGCCTGAGGCTGTCCATGTGAAAAACAGGAGTATGAAGCACACCTGACAACGGACATGGAAAATAACTTTTCTTTTGGAAGTAAAAAGAGATTTCCCTCCCATGTATTGAAAAGTAGAAGTGTCTAGGAGCTAGATCTCTATCACCAGCCCTGGCATGGGGAATCTTTCTGCGGGTGTTCCATTTGAAACATATAACAGAAGTGTAGGTCACTATTGGCCAAGCATGACTAGGCAAGATCTAATGCATAAAATGGGATGAAATATCTTCAGACTTTGCTGTAATGGCTGAACCAGTAAGGCAAACACAAATATCTTGAAATCTGAGATTTTAACCAGTTTTGTTTACAAAAGCAATGTTATGATCTCAGAAATGGTCATGGCCCCAAACTTCAAGACACAATTTGTGAGATCAAAATGTGTCTGAGCTGATATTTTTTTCCTGAAAAAGATTTTAGAGAATAGTAGATAAAAGCACCTGGAGAAAGTCCATGTCCCTTGGCACACTCTCAAATTTCCTTCCTCAGTGACAGGTTATAAACAGCAGAGGGATGAGCAGCATTTGGTCCCTTGCTCCGTTTTTTGGGGGAGTATTGTTGCACAAGTCTGAGGATCTCAGAGCAGAGGTGAAGCATCTGAATGCAAGTTTTCTCTAACTGAATCCAGAAAGATCTGCAAAATGCTCTCAGGATTAAATAAACAGAGTAAGTACCTCGATTGAACTTGCTCCCCAAAGTTCTGTGTCCCTCAGAATATAGATTTTACACTGATTTTAGTCTTCAGACTTCCTAGTACTCTGCAACAGGAAACATGCTGGGAAAAACTGCAGAAGGAAGAGGCAGATATGCATCTACACTATTGAAATGGAGAAACAAGAGATCTGCAGACTCCAAAGACGCAGCTGTAATGGGATTGTTTTTCTTATCTGAGAAGAATATCTCCAATTTTACTGTAGCTGCAGAGTAAATGTTGACAGAGAGAATGCACCACAGCTGCTCATAGTTTTCTCCTATCACAGTATAGCAGAAAAGTCAAAGTTTCCCCCCAGTGTCCCAAAATATTTATGGCCATAAATGGATCAAAGCAATCTTTACTCGCTCACTGGGGCATCACCAGACCTGTCTCTGCAAGCAAATAAAAAGTCCAGGGTTTTCAGCGAGTGGGTACTTTTTGTCATTTGTATCAAATGTATATGCTTTGCTCCACAGGAGACTACTGACAGATACAAATAAGTGTTTTCAGAAGGTGTCTCAGAAGGTAAGTCAAGGGTTCTGAAAAATTTTATAAGCCCTCTGCAGGACAGCAGGATCTCGATTCAGAGCTTCCTAACTCAGGGCATTTCTCCTCCTGTCTCTCACCCATCCCAGGATGCTAATGACTTTTATGTACATGCCTGGTTTATGTTCTGCAGGTACAATGAGACAGAGTGAGTTGTGTGGCTAGTCTGAAATGACTCTCGTCTGGAGTGGCAGAGATCATACACACAACAGGAATACAGATAGGGAAGACAGAAAATTTGTAATGTCCCTGCCTCTAGTATATAAAAAGCCAAATATGATCCCCTCCCAGCTGTTTTTCATGAGCCTATACCTTCCTGTACTATGGAGGTGCCATCTATTTCTGAGTGATTTAAAGCTCTTTGTTATAGTCTACCGTTTCACAGACACTCTT
>NW_008676427.1:23321-34554 GCF_000695815.1 Acanthisitta chloris
TCCTACTCTCTGCACTGCACTTTTCTTTGTTAGCTTGTCTAGGGAATCACTTATTCCAAGATAAAGCTCCTTCTGTCAGCTCTTGAACACAAAACCAAAATCTGTCCTAAATATTTTGCCACAGTCATGCATTTTCATAGCAAAACATTGGCAACAAGATTGAAAATTATTTTAAATTAGATGTCATGATTCAATTATTGCACAAGAAATAAACTTCTTATTACAAAATTGTGAAATTGGACACTCTAAACCTGAACAAGAAGAGATGTGTTAGGTAGCAGTCTCGTTAATAAGACATTTGATTATTAACACTATTTAATGTCAAACTGTCAATAGCACCCACGATAATTTTACTGACACTGATCTCAGGAATAATGCCAGTGTTACTAGCACCACCATAGCTTCTCCTTCTGTAGAAAATTCACGATAAAATCTCCCTGGCCTTATGGCTGAAAAGATCTTCATAGGAATTTCATCTGCTTTGGTATACATAGCAGAACGTTAGCCTTAGAAACTATTGGGGTTTAACTGTGTTGTGACATAGTCATACAAGAGGGCAAATTGTATTGCCTGGAGACTCATAATTCAGGCACTTCAAGAGTTTGCAATGTTTGGCTGTGCAACCAAAATGGTATTTTAGCAAGTATTTTTTATGTTTGGTAATACATATGAGTATGTGTGTATATAAACATGGATAGATTATTTTAAAATCTGGTTTAAAAAAATGTGATTAAAATTTTGGAATCAGGGCTCAACCAATATGATATGCCAATATACTTGTGCAGTCTTTCTTAGTTTGTCTTATACCATAATACATCCTCTACTTACATAATGACATACTTAATTTTTGATGCTTGCTGGTCTTTATTCCTTATCTACCCATGAAATCTTTGCACAATTTCCCTGCTTCACTCCTCCCCTGCATCTTTGTTCTTATCAGACTAACCATATGTTGCCAAATCAATGACAGTTCTGGTCTGGATTTTGGAAATGTTGAGACAAGAGGAGGAGATTAGTGATGGTAGTAACACCTTTGTGATGACATATTTATGAAGAAAACCCCCAAATTTACTGCACAGAGGTAATTGCAGCCAGAGAAGAGAGGAGTGAGAATATGTGAGAGGAACAGCTCTGCAGACACCAAGGTCAGTGGAGAAGGAGGGGGAGGAGGTGCTCCAGGCACCAGAGCAGAGATTCCCCTGCAGCCTGTGGTGCACACCGTGTTGAAGCAGCTGTGCCCCTGCAGCCCATGACAGCCAACATGAGTGAAGAGATCCACCTACAGTCCGTGGAAGAGACCAATGCTAGAGCAGGTGAATCCTTGAAAGAAGCCTGTGAACCTGTGGGAAACCTGTACTGAAGCAGGCTCCTGGCATGGACCTGTGGACCCATGGAGAGAGGAGTCCATGCTAGAGCAGGTTTTCTGGTAGGAATTTTGACCCTACAAGGGGGATCCATGCTGGGGCAGATTCGAGTTGAAGGTCTGCATTCCATGGAAAAGTGGCCCACGATGGAGTAGTTCATGAAGAGCTGTAGCCCATGGGAAGAACTTGCTCATAAAGAAATTTGGAGCAGAGGCAGGAGTTATCTCTCTGAGCAGCAGAAGAAACAATGTGTGATGAACTGACTGTCTCCTTGCACTGCTGGGGAGAGGAGATAGAGCCTGGGAAGGAGGACAGAGTGGGGGAAAAGTGTTTTTAAGACTTGTTTGACTTCTCATTATGCTTATATGAATTTGATTGGTAAAAAATTCACTTTCTCCTAGTTGAGTCTATGACCTGCAATGGCATTCGTAAAGTGATCTCTCCCAGTTCTTATGCCAACTAACGAACCTTTTGTTATATTTTCTCTCCTCTGTCCAGCTGAGAAGATAGAGTGGCTTTGGTGGGTGCCTGGCATTCATCCAGGGCCGAGCCACCACAAAAAGTAAACATTACCTATACAGTCTGAGATCCTAGCTAATCTAGCAGTAGGAACAGTGGGAGAAGACCCACAAGTGTGCTCTTTGAATATATTACACACCTCTGATACTGCATTTTCAGATGTATTCCTTGGCATGGTAGCCTGTTTTCTTTTCCCATGGCATAAGGTTCTTGGCAAAGAGATTTCCTTTGCAAGTATTTTTGCTAGTTGATTTGTCTTTATAGACTAATTATCCTCCATTGTCAGAAAAATATCCATAGTGATGGAAGGGTGCAAGGATTTCAGTTGGCACTTTTCTGAAGTTAGAAAAGCTTAGGAGAGAAAAAAATTAAGTCTAATCCTGTTCCACTTATCTTGAAAGCTCAAGAAAACGTAAGAATTCTATGAGCTTACCTGTTCCCTCCTGAGGGTTCCTGTTTATTTTTATTTATATTTGGATATGGAAATTAGGGTACATGTGAGATTTTTACAAGTGTTTAACCAAGATACATTTTGTTTTAAAAGCCCACTGAAGTGAGAGGCAAAATGAGTACTGCACTTGAACCTTAAATTTTGTGGTTTAAGTTGTCAGCATTGAATTTCACACCCTAGACATGAGTACAGTAAACAGACTTGAGATACAAATGAATCAATTATTGAGGTAGTGAAATACAGTTGTCAGTTATGAAGAGAAATATACAACAACAGAAAACAGCAGGGCACAGGGCAAAGAAATCAGGACTGCAAAGATGGTTTGTATTTACATGAACAAGATATAGTCAAGACTGGAAACTCTACAATAAGATCCACATCTTATAAAAATGCTACAGAATCCATATGCAAATTTAGTCTATGAGTGGAAAAAGTCTAATCTCAGATAATTTTGATCTAAGCAGCTTGGATCTTACGAATAACAAAGCCAAGGCAGCATGGACATCAGTTACTTGTTGGGTACCTCAGCACTTCAGTGAAGTCATTATTTTGTAGTCTTCAGGCTGTATTTCTGTTAGTACCTGAGATAATTTGACTAAGTCTTTATAAACAACAAGTTCTCCCTTCTCAGTTCCAATATGGTCCTTTTAAGCTCTGTAAGTAGCTTTTGATCTCAGTTCTTCATCTCAGTCAAAGACTAGCTTGAGTACTTCAGTGCCAGTTTATATTTTGTTCTGGTATCTTCAAAAGCACAATGATGGGACATTCATTTATAACGGTGCAGAAGAGAAAATGCCTCCTACTGAGTTATGCTAAGGTTGTTCCTGCAATCTGCTGGTTTCACTTGATATTTCCATTTCAAAAGTGAACACATACTATTCTACCAAGCTTGAAGACTGGGGAAAGAACATACCTCAGCAAAATGTTTGCTATCCCCCCAGCTGGACCTTGAATTTAAATGAGATGAGAAACAAGCTATAAACTTTGCAATGGTTGATTTACAACAGAGGACAACAATGAGTCATGAATCAGAGACTGTTTTAATTGATTTTGCATACATCATAAACTACAGAAAAGCTGATTAAATGGCTTGTAGGAGGCTCTATGAGTGATTTCCATTCCAGAGTTTTTCAATTCTTTATTCAGGGACACAGAAATATACAGAAGTGCATGGATTGTTTTTTAAATTAAAAAAGAAAACCAGTATTGGAGGTCCTACAGATTGCAGGGATCTTAGAGTCATCCTGGATGCAAGATAAATGAAAACTAGAGAAACCCATTAAATGTGGTACAGAGAGTTTGGGCAGAGGGAATCTTAGATTCATAATTCATTTCAGTTGCCTGTCATTAAGATATCCAAGTGCACTTTTGTTTCTTAGGACTTTTTTTCCTTAGGACTTTTTTTTTTCAATCTTTTTGATTTCTCCTGGCTATTGCCTGTTACATCTCTCCTCTGACCTCAGAACAGGTGTATGAGCTCAATGCAATCAAAGAAGGGTAAATATATACATCTGAACTCAGAGGAGGCTTTAATGGCAGTTAGCAGTTAATGGCAGGTGATACCTCTGTCAGTTACAAGGTGCAACAAAGCCAAAAATTATTCTGAATCTAGGGGAAATAAAAGTTTCACACAACACTTCAAAGAGTTCTTTGAGAAGGACTTTCTGCTGGGTCTTTGGCTTCCTAGTAAGAAGTGCAGTGTTTCTACCCCAATTCCAGGTGAAGGTCTGGAACCATGGGTTCATCAGTTCTGAGTTCATCTGCTTCTGATAATTACTATATTATTATGTAAATTTATGAGAGGATAATCATTTGCTTCAGCTGTATTTTAGTAGTGAGATATGACACTGTTTAAGATGTTAAATCACAGAGAAAAGGTCACAAGAATGTGAATTTGGAAGAAAAATCCTGGGATATCACATCCTCTCTTCTGCCACATTGTGCAAAACTTGGTTTTTAGAGATGTTAGCAAGCTACACCTTAAAACATATTGCTTGCTCTGCAGAACTCAAGTCAGAAGACTGATTAACCTAAAAGCACTTAACCTAAAAAAATTAAAACTTTCTTGTAATTCCCAGTCTAAAATATACTCTTGATCAGTTTATTTCCAAATGTTGTTGAAACATTATATACCTTTTTTTTTTTTTTTTTTAGGATGTTTTCCAGAGATATTGAGACTTGTGCAACTGAGCTTTATGTTCTGAATTGCTGGAGTCTTTCAAGAAAGTATGATGGTGGGCAGGGGGACAGGTGAGAGGCTTCTGACGCTACATCAGGACAGAGGAAGCTCAGCCTTTTTTCACTGTTTGGTAGAAGCCTGTCAGCATGTCTGCATTAACCCTAACATGCTGCTTTGTGCCCACACACCAGCAAGAAGGTGTGTAAAGCATGCACAAGGGGCTGCAAGGTACTGGTGAGAAAGCTGGACTATGGGAGGGGAAAGAAAAGGCGTGGAAGCAGGAAGAGGTAGAAAGATTGCAGTAAGAGCTTCAGCAGATGTGATAGGAAGGAAAATTGAGGTATAGCAACTGTGATATTAGCGGGCACTGTGAAAAGGAAATGGAAGAAAACAAACATACAGGAGATGGGATTTCAATAGCTCCTTTAATCTTGGGGAAAACGTGCGTCTTGAGCAGTCTCCCAAAGCTTACCTAATCAATACAGAGCAATCGTGTCTATCCCTAGCTTTCATTTATCTAGGCTCAATACAGAATGTTTTTGCCTTCTTTAATAATTGTCCTTTGCAATTGTGGGACTTTCCTGTTTATAGTACAGTTTCATATGTTTTATAGTGCAGCAGGGGAGGTGGCAAATGTCCCTCCTTTGGAGTAAGTATGATGCTGGTACCCTGGGATGGGAAGGAGAGCAGTCTTAAGTATATTTGAGTTGAGTATATATGGTTGACCAGTTGACACCAAAAAAAAAAAGAGGCAAAATTATGTGTAATGAGGGTTTACCCACAATCTCCATATATTTTTAATTTGTACATGTATGCAGCAAAGTACCTGTGGGATAATTCTCATGCTCAACTGAGGTCCCTGTGTCCTGGATATGTGAACAAGTTTCCTTGCAGAGCACTTCTTTGAGGTCTAATTAACATTCCTGTTTTCTGCTAATGAACTAGAACACAGGGTTGTGTTTTTAAATGAGACTCTCAGCTTTTTCATGTTTTTTTACTTCTTCCTCATCCTTCCTGTCAGTCTTGAAAGAGGTCCTTATCAGTTCAGGCAGGAATTGTTTATGAGAGGTTACTAGAGGACACACAAAAAAAAATAACAGAGTACCTCTTGTCAGTCTAATGGAAATGGTATCCACAACAGTATAGTTCTGTGCTAAAACTGTACAGTCTTGATCATGATTATTCTTTTCCTATTATGTGTTTACTTCTTATTCTAGGGATTGGATTTTATTCAGCATAATAACAAATTGTTAAATTAAGACCTTATTTTAAATATTCAGCACCAAGCAAGTGAAGGTCCCTCAGCTAAATCTATACATCTGTTTATCTAAATTTCAGGTGATTCCTCTAAATCTATAGGTGAAAGTCAGTATTTAGTGTAGCTGAAATGAAAGTACTACTTCCATGTACAGATTGAAGTGGGGTCCTACTAAACATTTTTCCTACAGTGAAAGAGACTAGCATTAATTCAGATTAATTTGAAATAATCATAAAATATCTTGTCCTACAAAGGTGACATAATCAAAGATAACATTTCATCTCATTCTTAGTTGAATAAAACAGTTCAAGGGCCAAATTTGTGCTGAAATCTGTAAAGTAATAAAAATTTTAAAAAAAACCCACCTATTGAAAAGCCCAGGAAACAATGCAGTCAGCCTTGGACAACGTTAGACCCAAATAGTTAATCTGCTCCAACCATTTAAAATTCACTTGTTAAGTTTGCCAGAAATGGCTATTAGCACAAATGAAGGGACCATGTTTGCCAGTTGATACAGGTACCCTTCCACTTGGGCCGAATCCCACAGAAAGACAATATATTGCTAATTTGAACTCAATCTGGCCATTTAATTAACTAATTCTTCTCCTGAACTTGAAAAGCCTGGTTTAGTTTGATTAAACATATGAGACCAGTTATTCAAGGGCTTTGGGCTCAGACCTCAAAATGAAATTAAGCCTGCTAGACAGATCCTCACTGAAATAGATGCACACATGTCTCTGGCAGTGCAGCCTCTTCCCAGTCCAGGAACATAAGGACACTTAAGGGAATATGGAATGTTCTGCACGGCATGATTTAACAACACAATCTCTATTAGCTTTAATGAGAGTTGCACAATTAAATCTTCACACAATGTGCTAAAAATTACTCTTCCAATTTAATGCATAAACTAATAGGTCCACTTTAAAATGTGAAAGGATAGGGTAGGTGAATAATTTTTGAAAAATACATATGCCTTAGGTTGATTAGACATTTTAGAAGAGAGGACTAGTTAAATATATAGTCTGAATCTTGTTGAATTAGACATTAGAATTAGAATCTTGTTGAACATACAGCGTGAATCTTGTAATAGAAAAACAGAAGGTATGAAAGGTTTGTAATTCTTCACTGTGAATCAGGTAAATAACTAGGTTGTCTCTATTTCAACAGCCTGTGTAGAAGGATGTCTAATTAAGGCTTTAAGCATGCTTCCACCAATTAAATATACAATACACAAACCTTAAGAAACACAGAAGCCTTCTTTATGCACAGACAACAAGATGCATAGTAGAGGAAAAAAAAAAGGAACTGCTCTTCCTCCATTTTTTTCCCCATATGTCCCATTAGAAACATCTTTTTCCAGAAGAAACATTGTGCTTTGTTCATTGCGGAACAGGAGGTTATTTGGTCAAGTGGTAGAGGAGAAGTGAATTCCTACACTGATAAATCATCATTAACAATGTTTGCATACTGCATTCAGATCGAGTGGAAAACCAAAACAGGCTGTGGATCACTAGTAATTTTGACTCAAAGTACAATATTCTACCTTACCAATAAACTACTACATTCTGTAGAAACCTCCAGCTCCCAATTGGGCTTCAAGTACAAGCAGTAATCACACACTGATTTTTTTCTTTTTTTTAATGCAGCTCAATACTATGTATAATTATATATCAGGCTCCAATGTTTCTCTGAGTGTGTATTGACAGTTAACAGCTTCCCACATATGTTGTATATACAGAAAAAGAGTATTTTTACATATATAGCTTTATCTATGTATAGCAAAGAGGCTTCACTGGCGTATTTATTCATGGTCAATGTAAAAACTTAACATCCACAAGCCTTCTCTCCTGAGACTCTAAGTGTTTAGAGAAGCACAACAAATTCACGCAGACTGCTCATATATTTGCAGGTTGAACATATTTTTTTTCTAGAGTTTGAGCTTGCTTACTATCAAGACATTTGCAAAAGAAAATTTAACACCCATCCAGTGCTTCAGTGTCCTACAAAGTTAACCACATTTTATGTGATTATATGAAATTATGAAATCCTGCCAATTCCTCTCAAAAACAGAGCTGAAAAGGGAAGCAGACAAATCCTAAAAGATTTGGGCTTAGATGTGATCATCATAATGAAAACACCTGTACTAATATCTTTGGTGTTTCTTCTACAAGGCAAGAGCAGTTTTGTTCTCTGCTCTCTCTCTTGACCATCACTCCTTACAATCTTCCTATGTCATAGTTATTCCTCTCAGAAATAACATTATTTTTTTCCCAGATGGAACTCTTGCATGTAATGTACAGTTAACTACCTTGATAACATGCAAGTTAAGAGATACTGCTCCTCCCTGGTGTATGAGGTGGGATGGTTTACCACCTGGTAGCTGAATGTCACTTGTTGCAATGGGATTTGCCAGATGCCCGTACCAAGACACCCCTTTCCAACGGCATCAACTGGGACTTTAACAGTTCAGACTGAAAATGGTGTTAAATGAGTCTGAGAAGTGATTTGAAGGCATTAAATATGGATGGTTTTACTGCATTCATGCTCTCCTGTGAACTTTGTGAGATGGGATATAGCATGTAAAGATTACCTCTGGTGTACATTTTCATAGTGAATCTCTCACTGATCGTACAAGAAACAGTTCATGAGCTTTCAGTCCTCATTTTCCCAATCTTTCTCCAATTTTTGCACTACAGAACATCATTATGAGTTGAATCTATGTGAAGGTAGGTGGTGAAAAAGCAGACAGCAGAGGTAATCTTCAGGGAGCAAAAGCAAGTATTAATAATAAATGACCATAAAATAAAGAATATAGTCCATGCCAATGGGGTCACTGCGGGTAACTGATGAGAACTGATAACGCAATCATTGTAAAATGCTTTCCCATAACATATTCTGATGCCAAATATAAACAACAAAGAAAAAACTGGATGCAAAAATGCACACTTGATCAATTTCAGAAGATCTGGCATTCTAAGACATCTGTATTTTATCTGCAATGGGAAAACTGACATACCAATTGGAATGAAAAGAATGACATTAAAATGACATTTAAAATTTAAATGATAGGAAAGCTTTTTCTTAAGAGTCTGATAACTTTTGCACTACAAATGCTCTCTGAAGCAATTGTTGCCAGATGAAATCATTGTTCATTGGGAATTAATTCAATGCTCAGGTGAAAGTTCAGCTGTAGAACCTGGGCTGACAACTGGGACAGGTCATAAGCCTCATAAGATAGTAGAAATGAGATCGTCAACTGGAAAGCTACAAAAAAACCCTATTAGCAGGAAAATGGTGCCTGTGAGTGTTACTTACAGTGGACCACTCAAGACAGAGATTAATGAAATATATAATTGTGAAAGAAACATGTACTTTAAACATGTCCCTTTTAGACATTAGTCCTGCATCCCAGTCTTTATCACTGACATTCTCAGAGTGATAACAAAAGACACAAAAGGCAAATAGAAAATACCAATAAGGTGTGGCATGGTTTGTGTCAAAACTGGGGAAAAAAATTTTGAAAAAAGCGTTAGTATTTTTGTTAATAACATGAGAACTGGTCTGTGGAACCACTTGGGATTTGGAACTGTTTCAGTTTTCATGTCATGACTAAATGGATGATGATCAACTTCAGTTCAACCACAGACTGGAAGTCTGCATCTAGTGTTCTTTGCTTTCCTCAGACTCAAGGTTTTGGAGACTCCTTCAAGCCTGGTGATTTTGTGATTGTGTTAGTTCTGAGAGGCACTGAGATATGACTATAAACTTTGCTTGTGAGATGTATTACCTATCAATAATCTAAATCAATGAGGAAAATATAGCTCAAGAACTCATATTTAATTTAATGCTTACTGAACAGTTTGAATTAATCTTCCCTGAATGCAACAATATAGATATATTGGCCTTTTTTCCTGCATGTCACTTTGAACCCTTTCTCTCGTGGTATTAAGGAAAGGATACAGTGCTCACAGCTACATCACATGCTCTGCAACTGTTTGCTGAAATAGGATTAACCCTTGCGATGAGATTTGGAACAAGTCAGTGTCCTACTATGTCCTCTCCAGATGTGTTAGAATTTGGAATGAAAGCCACAACACAGAAGCAAATAGAAGTAAAAAACTCATGGTATTTTGCTGGCAGACTATTACCACTTATGTATGTGGAATAAACAGCCATGTTCTCCAGCAATGCTTTGCCAAATGATTAATCATGTGTGCCAAAATTGTGTGGTGCTAAGGCAACAACTCTCTGTGCCTGACCATATGTGCACACACTTGCCCATTGACATACATTCTCCATGTTTTGTTCTGTTGCCCACCTCCACTTTATGGAGTGAACAACAGTGTGATGTAGCAATGTAGGCACTTGCACCTGAGTAATTATCACCTGAGTCAGTCATTTAGGTGAACTCTGTAGAAAAATGCAGAGTAAATTTCCTGCTGTGATCCTGCCTTGGGCCATGAATGGCCCACTGTGAAGATCTGACATCACAGCTCAGACAGGTTTTGTAAAATAATCCTTACTGCTTTTTTTTTTTTGTATTTCAGAAAGTCTATTTCAAGTTCCGTGTTGTGGCCCTCATACCTCAGACTTGTGTAAAAGCTTGTTTGTGACAGAAACATATTATGAGAAAGAAACCTTGGTCAGCAATCCGTTTTCCCCACTAAAGCCATCGTTATTGTATTCAAATACCTCTGAGCAGGCCATAAATCTGTTACAAAACAGTGCATGTTATCTATTTCTTTAATAAGCGAAGCATTTATAGTGATTTTCATATAACATTTTTCTTAATCTTTTATCACACTCCCCTTAGCAAATAACTCTCTGGGGCCGTTTCTCAGCTGTAGAATGAATCTCTCACAAGTTGCATGTAGGGTTATTAGAAGCATTACTTTTGTTAAGCATTGTTTTATTGATGTTCTAAAGACCTCCTCAACACATCTTCTAGATACCAGACATTCAATTCATGTACAAGACCCAAAAACATCTTTTAGGACTTAAATTCATGCTGACTGCTGCTTCTGCCACATTATTTCTGATCCAGTCACATATCTCTTTTTCATCTGCTGAAAAAGTATTTCAAAAACCTCTCAGGTTGAAGCACTAAATGTTCACTGATGTTCATAGTTCCTTTTTTTTTTTCTGTACTACAGTTCGCTATGTAATTTGTTTCATACCCTTCAGGTTAGGCTAAATAAATCTGATGCTTATTAACATGAAGAGATTGACAAAAGTATGTAGAGAAAAACACTGTTCTGCACAATTTTCCATTCAGACCCTTAATCTTGAATAGCAGTAACTGCTTTTATCCTGTTACCCTGCCTTTTGGCTTCCCCTAAGGAGGCATTTGCCATCATACTGAAGTTGAACTGAACTATCTATACCCCTTAATGATTAAGGGAGATGAAAATGCACTGAATCCACTCCAAATTTAGTCTGACTAGGTACTAGTAAGCTGCAAA
>NW_008676427.1:34574-60853 GCF_000695815.1 Acanthisitta chloris
AGCTGATGGTCATCTTTTCTGAACTAACTTTTCTGGGTGAACTCATCTGAAAATTTACAGGACAAGTAATTGGAATAAACTGAAAGAGAAATAGCCCGAAGTTAATGAGAAATATGCAAGGTACTACAAGCTTACTTTTCTCAGAAATCTCTTAAAAGAAATATGCCACTGCTGTCAAAATAAACACCTATACACAACAATCAGAAAAAAAATTAATATACTACTAACTTTTCTGGGTGAACTCATCTGAAAATTTACAGGACAAGTAATTGGAATAAACTGAAAGAGAAATAGCCCGAAGTTAATGAGAAATATGCAAGGTACTACAAGCTTACTTTTCTCAGAAATCTCTTAAAAGAAATATGCCACTGCTGTCAAAATAAACACCTATACACAACAATCAGAAAAAAAATTAATATACTAAAAGTAATTCCAGAATGAAATACATGAAAATATTTTTGCCTGCTGTTCTTGAAAAATCTGTTGCTGACATTACTACAGCTTTTCCTGAGAAGTCAGTGATAATCTGCTTGTATAGGTACCAAAAAGATTATTGGCAATAATATTTTGTTTGTAGATTGATACGGTGCACTGTAGAAGTCTACTGATAATAAAGGTTTACCCATTGCAGAGGGGAACATTTTCTGCTAACTATATTATACATTTTTGAAAAAGTCATTAGTGTAAGAAATTATTTAAGAGAACACAATCTTCTCATTTTATAAGAAGTAATAAAATATCTATTATCTATATTCAGAGGACAACATTCTGCAACCAGACAGTTTTCCAGACAAGAGGACTCTATCATCATGATCATCTTTTAGGAACAAATATTTCATTTTCCTGGCTTGCAACATTTCAGTGCATTTTCCTTCACTGAATTCTCTCTTCATTCTTGCCAGTCATACTAATTAACCTTTGTCCTTTATGCTGGTGATGAAATCTCTGTATAGCTGGGATGCTGGATTCAGCTTGGAGAAATCGGAAATATCTTGTTGGAAGAAGAAAAATTACTCCATAAAGCAGAGTAACCAAGGACCCAGACAGCAAAACCCAGCTGGCTGACAAATGAAGTCATACAAGGGCAAAGTGATACCTGTCAAATATGAAGTTGATGTTGATAGGGAAATGAAAACAGGTTTTGCTTCACTCATAAAAGAAAGGGGAACAAAATAGGTGGGTGTAGCTGCATGCACGGTGGGATACAAGTTAAAAATAGTCTACATATTCTCCCAAGACAAAATATGCATTTTGCACCAGTTTTTAACAAAGACAGCAGTCCCGTGATGGCAAAGTAGGCTAGTAAATGCAAATGAGAGTATGGCACTGGATTTCATCTTAGCTGAGAGGAAAGCAAAACTTGAAGGAGATAATGCATTTGAGAATTTTGGATTTTGAAAAGGCTGCTACCTGATTCACAGGCACAGAAATAGGTGTTTAAAAGAACCCTAGTGAGCACAGTGTAACATTGTTTGATTGCAAAATGGCAAATAAAATAGCTATATTTTAGGAGAGCATGAATATGAAGAGATCCAAATAACTGTTATTCAACTAGCCTGATCTGAATAACATGCAAAGCATTAGGACATGCTGAGGAGAATAATGGTTAAAGATATGTAAAATAACACAAAATACATATGAGTTGTCAAAGGTAGACTGTGTCAGTATTAATCTTTCATAAGAAAATTAAAGCCTTTTCACAGAAAATCAATTTCCCTCTGAATTTCAGTCAGCATCTATTATGAAGTCGCATTGAAATTATTAGTCAAACTAGAGGAAACAGGGGTGAGAACTCAGTGAAGATAAAAGAGGCTTGCTGTGAAGTAAAGCAAATTATCCTGAATTAGGCTCTGAGCTGCTCTGGTTTGGCTGTTTCTTGTACTGAGCTAATTCACAATTTGAATTTACACAGTTGCCTGCAGGATGCATTCAGCTAAAATATTCCCAGAGACAGCAGCCTATTTGATTTAGTAAGGCAAAAGCTAAGAGCACACATGTAAATACATCAAGGTAGCAAGGGTCTACAAGGAAAATAATTATTACATCCAAGTTAAAATGTTGGCAAAAAACCCAGCTGAGAATGAACTGACCATGGCTAGGTATAAATGGGAGAATTGATGCTTCTAACTGGGAGAAAAGTGGCATCCTAGTAAAATCTTCTCATGACAAAATACTAGCTAATTTTAGGATAGGATGGGGGTGGTGGTGGTGGGAATCTCATTGCTTTTATCTGCTACTGTATATGCCAAACAGTTTGTCACACCACCAAGTCACAGCGTTTAAATCATGCCATAACAGACTCCTTCACTCTAGCTTTTTGTTGCAAAGTGCATTACAGCATCACCAGCATAGAATCATTGCCTCAGAAGGGTTTGGTTTGGAATGGACCTTTAAAGGTCATCCAGTCCAACCTCCCTGTAGTAAGGGTGGACACGTTACACTAGGTAAGGTTTCTCAGAGCCTTGTCTATTTTGACCTTAAATGTTTCCATTTACCACCTCCCTGGGCAACCTTGTCTCATGGTTTACCACTCTCAACATAAACAATTCTCTTTTGTTTACCTAGAACAATGTGCTGTTATTCTTTCAATATGACCTTTTGTTTTGTGCAGGCATACCGTGCTAGTAATTCAACTACACTTCTGCACACTCACCCCACTACACTTGAGGGATATGATAAAATATTACTGCCCTGCAAGTGACCATCTGTGGATTATAAAGGCAAGCATAATGCTATCTTCTGCTGTATGTGATACATGCGACTCCCACTGACTTCTGGTTGAATGATAACAGTGGGAGTGTTGCATAGCAAGCAAACACTGATAAACAAAGAACGAGTTTCTGCCCACTATGCAACACAAGGATGTATTTTTAAATGAGAATTTCAGGCTTTTATCTGAATTTGCCTTTGTGCCTTGAATGCAACTATTTCAATGTGGTGTTCTCTGTCATGATGTTTTCATAGAGAATTGACAGAAATCACGTGGAAGACTAGTAGGTGTAGTAAACCCTATTTTGACATGACATTTTATCATATAAGCCTGACCAGATGTGTCTTTTGATTAAAGTTGAATTACTTACACTGCAACTGTGCAAATTAGTGTTTGCCATAGATAGCCTTCTGTTGTGATAAGAATGGTGAGAGCAAATAGCTATATATCATTCTTTCCATTATAATATTATCTAATTAAATTTCTATCAAACTAAAATAACTAAGATCAGTAAGAGCCCGTGCAGGTTACGAAGTATCACTCTATAAACAACTTTGGCTCTCTGAAATAGGTACAACACATGCTACCATCACAAGCTCTTAGGGTATGGGACCATTTTATCAAGCGCCTGTGTTTAGGAGCAATTACTATGTCCCTGGTGAGGTTGTTCCAATGAATGATTGCTCTTCCTGTAAAAAATTACTTTCTTACATCAAGATGAAAACTCACTTAGATTGTCCAGGAAATTTAATTTTTTAGTAGACTACAGCACAAAGAATTGGTAAAGGAAGATGAGATAGCTCAGAGGTTGGGTTTTTTTTGTGTTTTGTTTTGTCATGCAGACCTCAAGGCTTATCTAAGATACTTTGCTTTGGAGGCTGAGTTTTAGTTCATCAGAGACCAGATTTCCCCTTAAAACCTGAAAAAATTCCTGATTAAGGTCAAGTTCAATTTAATAAAAAAGAGGTTTTGATATGGTTTAGCATATTTTAAACCTACAATATGCAAAATACACAGGAAAAGTTAGAAATGGTGAAATAACAAGAACTCTTTAATTCTTCAAAAATTAAGCAAAAAATGAAGCTATATTTTCTGTGCCTGACATTGAAGTACAGCACTGACATTTTTTAAAATCAGTTGGTTTTGTTTTTTTTTTCACTTGAGTGCTCTTCCCAATTAACCAGTCCAAGTACATGTGATGAGTTTTGGGAACAACTGTCTCTTTTCAGAATGATCATCCACCTATCCCACTGTCTAAAGTAATCTTTCTGATTAGCCAGCTCTTCTTTTTCAGATCCATAATCAAAGCTCTTTGCAGCTTTTTATTTTGTGTTCACTAAAATTCATTGCTACACTATAGTTAATATCAAGACAAGAGCCTTGTTCATAGCAAGACAAGAGCCTGTCTTGCTCAGTTTTCTGTTTCCAAGTTACCCTTAGATGGATGCCCATGGGATGAGTGTCCATGACATTTTCCACAAGATTTTTCCAGCTTCTCAGCTTTTCAATGTAAGGAATTTTCTTGGCCTATTTGGCTTTGTCTATACAAAGACAAACAGATAAATTGGAGCTGTTCAGCCTGGAGAAAAGAAGGTTGAGTGGAGACCTGATATCAACTTTCCAGGATCTGAAGGGGCCTACGGGGAAGCTGGAGAGGGACTCTTTGTTAGGAACTGCAGTGATAGGACCAGGAGTAATGGGTATAAATTGAAAGAGGGAAAATTTAGATAAGATATTAGGAAGAAGGTTTTTAATGTGAGAGTGGTGAGACACTGGCACAGATTGCCCAGGGAGTCTGTGGCTGCCCCAACCCTGGCAGTGTTCAGAGCCAGGCCAGGTTGGGCCTTGAGCAACCTGCTCTGGTGGGAGGTGCCACTGCCCAGAGCAGGGAGGGCTGGGACTAGATGATCTTTAAGGTCCATTCCAACCCCTTAACATACCATGATAGCTACAATAACTCCTCATTATCCCTTGATAGCTCTCTCTTCTAAGTACTTTCTCAGTCCTCATTTGAACTTAGATGGCACCCACAACATCCTGCAGCTAGGAGCCACCAATTCTGTGATACTCCATCTCCTTGTGTTTACTGCAAATCAAGCTGTGTTTGACAGCTACTGTTTCTTGCCTTGACAGAGACTAGGTGTGGATTTCACTCTGTTCACTAGTTTAATTTACCTTTGCTAAACTTCATTTATCTACACTATTATTTTTTTCTGCACTTCTCTGTTGGCCTGAATCAGATTTCTCCCTAAACAGTCTTGATTTTATGATGAGGATTTCCAGCCTCCTGGCTTGGGTTTTGCATGGTAGCTGTCCTGTGCCTCTAACCACCCTTGTTCTTCTCTGGTTTTTGTTTCATATGTGCCCACACTACCTGAGGCAGTGAGAAACCTCAAACTTGTGATGCACTACACTGATTTTTGTTTTGTTTCCCACGGTTTTTCTAATAATAATTCATTACATTTTGTTTGTTCTATGACTGCTTCCTTCTACTCTGAAGATGTTTTCCTGGAGTTATCATAACCCCAAGCCGTTTTTCCTGAAATGGAAGGATGCACCAGAAACCATATTTTAAAATGTGAAGGTAGGAATGCTCTATACCAAATAAATCAATTTCCTCTATCTATTCTGATTTTGTCACTCTGTCCTCTGTCCTGTGATTTTTCAGTCTCTCTCCAGTTTTATCATCAGCAAACTTCATCACTTTACTGCTCTCTCCTGAAATCATAGAATCATCAAGGTTGGAAAATACCTTTAAGAACATCAACTCCCACTGTCCACCCAACACACTCACTGCAACCCCTAAACCATTAAATTATATCACCCAGTGCCACATCCAGGTGCCTCTTAAACATCTCCAGGGATGGTGGTTCCACCACCTCTCCGGCATCCTATTCTGCTGCCTGAGTCTATGCGTTCTGAGTTGCATGTGAAGCAATTGTGCAAATGTAGTAGTAGAAACAGTCATATGTTAATATCCATTTTCAATATTCATACAACAACTTATTTTCTATTTGCTTCCATTTCAGAAAAAAAATTATTTATTTGCTTCACTGCAGAAAATGGTTTTAGATGTAAATCTCCCAGTTTCTTTCACCATGAACAGTGAAAAAAATCTCCACCAGACAGCTTTCCTGCAGAGGTCTCACCTTTGCTGGGTGCTTTCAAGGATATTCTTACTGGGTACCCCGAGGTGCTCTAGTCATGGAGTGCTTTAGGACTGTCTGAAGTTTGTCTTCTCCCAGATATTTTAATACCCCTGAAGTCTGCAGTAGTGACTTTGATTTCTTTAGGTACCTGCTCTTCAAATTCTTTTTTGACTTCTCTGAGAGTTTATGATGCTTTCTATTTTGAAGACTATTTCAACTTTCTAAAATATTCTTTTGCAATTCTGTAACACTCCTCTACATAGGTGTTCAGTGACACTGCAGTCCTGCAGAGCTGTGAAATGGAAAGACATGGTGGTCATTGCTGAAAAGTGTTTTTTCAGCTGAAAGGCTGGAGCCAGATCCTGCACATTTCTCACCTGCAGATGGAGGGCTGCACTCCTCTTGTGGGCTTGTCAACTGCCTCCTTCACAAAGCAGCCATGCCTGGTGCCTAAAAATGCCATCTCTGCTTCATGTCCTGGTGTGAGTTTATCCCAATGCACACAGGGTAACTGAAGTCTTTTAATAGATTTGTATTCCTGCTTCTAAAGTCTCTCTGATGTCTCCTAGTGCATCTCAGGCAATGCTATTGTCCTGCATAGGTGACAGTAGCATAAATTCAGTACTGTATTCCTTCTATTTAGGCTTGTGTTTTTATCCGTGTAGGTGCAATGTTGCAAACTAATGTGGTAATTGTTTAATCTGTTTTGATGCTAAGGTTTCCAACATGTAGTATTGCTTGGTTTCTGGTATGACTTACATGATATTTTCTGCATCTTTCACACTGTGATATTAGTGTATGGCATCAACTCTCTTCCCTCCACCATGTTTCTGAGGTTCCTGTTATGCCAGTATCTTCACTTAAAGGCCAGGCATTTCAGTTTCCCCACCTAATTTCTTACACTGCTTCAATATCAGTGTAGAAGCAACTTTACTAATGTTTTGGTTTTCTTCATGAGTTCCTATGTAAATGACTATCCACTTGTTTTCTGTTTCTAATTCTGTTATTTCTATCAGTGGTAAACTTCTACCATAGGGAATGTAATGATATTTACAAAAGACTAAGAAAAAGAACCTGCTTTGGCTGCAATATTCATAAATTTGAACATTCAGAAATATTTTAAAACCCTTGGTATCATTGCAAAGTGAATAAGTGATTAGTTCTACACTTGGTTAACAGTAAGAGGGATTTTTTGAGGAAAAGAAAGAACAGACGATACAAAAATCTGAAAATACAAGAGTCTGCATTTATTGTTTATAACATTTCTCTCCACAGTTTCCCTCTTGTTTTTGGTCACGTGTGTTCCAAAGGTGATTATTAAAATGGAATTCTATCTCAACCTTAAGACCGTGTGAGAGTTACATGATATGCATGTAACCCCCAGTGTCCTTCCTGGTCAACCCTGTGGCACCTCTAAGCCTCATCTCTCCAAGACGTGATAGAGAAAGGAAAACATCATTCCCATTTTCCTTCTCATGCCATATATGTCAGCCAGTTCAAGTCTTTATTTCATATAGTAGCAATTCCCACAGCCATCTCTACATCACTGTCCAGCCCTTCTCAGGTAGCATTACTTGCAGATTAGTGAAAGCAAAGGGCTGAAACCACACAAATCTATTTTATTCTGCAGAAGCTCTCACCATCACTGTTGTCTCCATTCCTTTTACAGATTGACTTTTTTTTTTGCTATGGTTTCCATATTCTATTTTATTTTTGTTTAGAATTCATTGTTGCCAAAATAAGGGTCTCCTAGTGCAGGCTTAATTATTTTTTTTTCACCCAGAGTATCACAACATTGGCTTTGCATGTTAGGAGACACTATATTTCAAGATTATCAGAATTTACTTAGAAGATCTGGGGATTCTAGAAGCAGTATAGACCTTGCAGCTAGGTCACTATCTGTTCCTCTAATTTTTATTTTGGTGCTAATACACCTTTACAGCTGTAAATTGCTTTAACATCTGCAGTCAAAAAGCACTTTTCCTCCTCTTGGAGTTTGTATTTCAGCCATACTATTTTAGTTGAAACTATGGTGCCCCATATAGAAAATACTATAAGATTTTTCTGTCTCTTCTAGTAGAAGCAACATTCATAGCAAGGCTTCTACAAATATATAATCTACTATATATGTGTAGTGCAGAATGATTACATAATGCTTTAATAAGCTCATAACTGTAAACACTGGAAAAGAGGCAGCAAAAAATTATGATCGCTAAATCTGGGGTGAGATTGTTTCAGTTTTTGGATGGCCATAAAATCTCAGGAACATTATGCTAAAACATTACTACTAATCTAAGTTGAAAAAACCCGTCACAGTTTCAAACCACTCATGTTATGAGATGGCATTGGCTTCCTTTATTGAAGTCACATTAAAGCAAAATAATATGATGGAATTAGAATGAGCTAGTCATGCTCTCACCTTGAGCTTTTAAAAGCACTTAACCCCCAAGTGAATACACCCTAGTGAATAAGGAAAAAGGCAGGACAGAGTCTGTAAAACAAATTTGCAAATGTGAAGATCTAGTGAGTTTCTAGGGGAAATATTTGTGACTAATTCACATTCTCTTAACAGTGATGTCAAGAGAAAGTTGAAAATGCTCAAAGTTATGAAAGATATTGGACTGGATTAGCTTTAAAGAATAACGAATGCTATGGATTTAGACAGTGTCCCTTATAGTAAGTCATATTTGCTGATTTAGAGCAGAAAGTTTTACTTATTGAAATAGACTTTCACTATGTAATGAACAATTAACTAGAAAACACTCATGTAACCCCTTGTACCCATGTACTCATTTCATTAATTTCCTATCTGCAAACAATGTGTTTCTTCATGTAAGAAAGAAAAATCTAGCCTGACCACTTTTTTGGCCAGAAAGGTTTTCACAAAGCAATGCTCTATTCGACTTAAAACTCTGTGTTCCTTTACCAACATAAATGGAAACAGCACACACACCAACATAAGATACTTCTAGGAGTTTTATCATGCTCATATTGGAAATATTTTCACAGCAAGAGTTACTGGTTTATGCATAAAGATTTTCTGAGGGAGAAGAGATTTGAAATCTCTGTTTTATAGGAGACAAACATACTCCATAGATCATTCAGACTTCTGAGTCTCATCTACTTACAGAGCTACTCAAAGATGAAAGGGCCATGTCTATTTAGCCTTTTCTTCCCTCCTTAATTTAAAAATAAAAACAAGTTCAATTGGACTATGTGAATATTTTTTTACCTAATTTTTAGACTAAAAATATCTGGTGTTGGCCACAGTATACTAGGTATTCCTTGAGTTATACCGAATATGAACAATGTCTATGGAACTAATGAATGTATAAGCAATTGTAAATTGCATGAAGCTTGAACAAATGTGCATAAACACACAAAGTCTCCTTTCTGAGCACAGCAGTTATGGTCCAAGGGAATCAAAAACAGACATGAGGACGTGTGGCAAACTTAATGGTGTTGCTTACCTTTGCAATTAATGCCACATTTTGCTTCATGTTAACCTTGCAATCCATAGCATGGAAATATCCAAGAGGCAGCAGAGTAAGTGGGAAGCACCATTGCAAGGTCCCAATCTTTTCCATACTGGAGCTGAATGGTGTCTAGGTGTGTGCCAAAATGTAAAGAGGTGAGAGTATGGAGTGGAAAGGCTAATATCTTGTGCCTCTAGAGTAAAAAAGGACTCTGACAGCTAGTCTGGGAGGTGCAAAAGAGTTGGGAAGGCTATTAGCCAAGATATGCACTGAACTAATGGAAGGCAGGAGGAACAATGAGTTTCAAGCAATAACTTAAATGTGGGATTTAGTTATCAAACATCCATGACAATTTTCCTTCTGTGGGCAGAAGCTTCACCTTTAAGAATCGAAATAACGTTTGTGGCTACTTATACAGGAACAGCTTACTTTTCAGGGTTTAAAACCTTTGCTGTGTTTTGCCTCCTTTTCCCTCCCTTCCTGATAAATTCATCTGCTCTGGATAGGTATTGTTATTCTGCCTGAACGCTTCTATGTTTTAACTATGTGTTTCACGTGTGTTCACCAGAGGCTTCAGCTCCACAGTTCCAGTCTGGAGACAGCATTTCTGAACAGATAGTGTGGAATGTTGCAAAATGGAGTAATTTTCTTTGCTGATGAAGCTGGTTCCTGGCTGACATGTACTGACAGATTGCCATCTTCTTGCACTCAGTCAGAAAGAAACCCATGCCAAACAGACGTGAGAAGTTTAGCTGTTCCATTATTTCAAGGAAATTAACAGACTTTTTTTCAATCTTCAAGCGTTGGCTAAAATATGAAAAAGCTACTTTGCATTTGGTTTAATTTGAAATGTATTCAGCAGCACTTTTTACAGTTCTAAAAGGCTTTAAAGCCCATGATATACTTTCAATTTATCCCTTATTCACTATATTCATTTAAGTGAAATAAAACCCTTCTAAAAAGGCATTTGGAAGAGCACACAGCACAAGCATACAAGCTTAACTGTATCACTTATAGAATGAACAAAACTTGCCACAACTAGGAAGAAGACACTTTTTAAGTAGTTACCTAGGTGCTGTAATGCTAAAAGGTTCAAAAATTTGATCTCCTCTTTGTCATATAGCCATGTCATTTGCATTTGTCCCTTTTAGCTGTAGTCCACTGATTGCTAGGTCACAAACTTCCAGACTTTGTCTGATGAAGCCCACATGAGGCCTTTGGCACCTGTAAGAAAAGTGAAGCTGCACTTCCTCAGCTCCCAGCAATTGCCATGCTGTCTTCTTTGCTCATCCGTGGTCCAGAGCTGCTGCTGCCTGATGGCTCTTGTGGCTTACCCTTTGCTTCAGCTTCCCAATGACTCTTGTTCCATCTTCATCAAATTTGTCCAGTCTTATGCATTTTTCCATAGTAAATTGATTTTGCACGCTGTGGGTCTATGTACCTGAGTACCACAACACGTTTCAGTTCCAGGTAAGCACTGTTTAGAGAACGCCATTCACACCTCTTTTCTTTTGAAAATTTTCATTTTATGTGTAAAACTTTTGAGTAAAGGTGATGCTTTCTGATCCACAGCATAGGTGGCATTTTCGTCTTTTTTTGCTACTGCAGTGGTTGAATTCCTGCAGGGAAGGTTTCACATGTGTTACATGTGCAAAATACAGTTCACACTGGGAACACAGAAAAGACCATCTAGTTTGTCAAGACTACTTCTCTTATATCCCATTTCAAATACTAAAAGTAAATGGGTTTGGAAAGCTTTTCCCAGAAATGTTCATAGAAAGACATAATGAAATTGAAATAGACATACCATACGCTTCTCATTAAAAATAGTCTTAATTTTTAACTACTTGGAGAATGAGTATGAAAGATGATTCCTGGACTTGTTTGCCCTGTTGCTCATCAAGGGCTCATGGCTCCAGTACTGATTGTGCATACCAGTGATGAAATTAACAGAAATCTACACTTTCAAGAATATTACAACAGGACTCAAAGTATCAACCTCTGCCCTGGTACATTAACACACCTCAGCGTTCCTGTTGTGCCTGCCCATCACAGTTCCCTGCTTGTGGCGCTCCATCCTGCATGTGAGGGGACATACCTTTCTTTCACTCAAATTACCTGGTTACTCAATAGGGAAACTCCTGCAAGGGAATGGATGGAAGGCAGCTTGACCCCTTCGAGACTTGTTTCTGTCCTTAAAGGCAGCCCATGTGGCTCTGAGAACAAATTACTATGTGGGCTACATTCAGTACAAAGGGATATATTGCACCTTTTTTTATGAAAACATAATTCAGATTCATGATCCCATTTTGAGAAAATCTGTCTTCATTTATGAGGTAGACAAGGAACGGAGAAAAACTATTAAGAGACTATGGAAGCAGGAGATAGGAAAATTGAGAAATCAAAAAATATGAGAAAAGAAGGGTTTGATCTAAAGCTGCAGAATCCTGGCTTTGCTGGGGATGTGACAAGCTAGTGCCCCTAATCTTTATTTCCATGGAAAATTCTAGTCCAAAGCAACTTTAATAAAATGTTAATTTCATTGTACAAACACAAGTGTACAGAATCACTTAATATTAGCAGAGGCATCTGAGTCTTCTTCATGAGGATCACAGATATGGCACACATATGGGAGTTCTGCACTCTCCTAGAGAGGCAGTCAGAGGCTAGGCAGTATGTCCTGAAGATACTAAAAGACTGTTACATGCAGTGAGTAAAAATCCCTGGCTGACAGATGTGAAAACAAGTCTTGTGAGGAGCAGCTGAGGGAGCTGGAGTTGTTTGGTCTGGAGATGAGGATGCTCAGGGGGGACCTCATTTCTTTATACAACTACCAGAAAGGGGGTGATAGTGAGGCAGGGGTCAGTATCTTCTGTCATATCTCAAGTGAAAGGTTGAGAGGAAATGGCCTTAACTCGTACCAGATGAGGTCTAGACTAGATATCAGAAAAAAAATATCACCAAAAGAGTAATTAGGCATTGGAATATGTTCCAGAGAGGTACTGGAGTCATTGTCTCTGGACGTATTCAAGATGTATGTGGTTGTGGCACTTGGGGATATAGTTTAGGGGTGATTGTGGTGTTTGGACTAGTTGATCTTGAAGGTATCTTCCACCCTTCATGATTCTGTGATTCTGTGATACAGTAACTCAAACTATGATTTCTTAGAGGGGCAGCTGGAGGCCAGGTGAATTATCTGACATTTCAAGTGTGCTAGAGTTGTTCGTTCAGCTGATCAGAGTTCAACATCTCCTCTGAATAACACAGAAGCTTTTAGACACCCCTTACATATCTACTGAAAATGCAGGTGTCAGCCTTAAACTGAGTACCAACCTATGATGGAATTGCGATGAGACGAGACAACCTTCAAGGTTCCTTCCTACCGTAATCCCTCTGTGAATCCAGCTGTTCAACATCACTATTTGTTTGCTCTCACTCCAAAGAAATAGATGCAGAAATTTCTGAGGAGCACTATAAGCACAAGGGATACTTTCAAACCACGTAAATAGAATGGTATCATTTGTGGATGAATCAGGTTTTTTACTGCAAGGCACTCAAAAAAAAAAAATCTATAAGCTATCTATAAGCTCCACAGTCAAGTCAAGGTCTCTACATTTATTGCAGACTATACATGATTAGGAAGCAGAAGAGAGATAATTACTTATACTTTTTATTGATATGGATGTCCATGATTTTGAACCACTTAAATGAGATATAAAGGCATTTGGATCTACTGTTTGACATTATAAACAACTGCCATGTATACTAAACATTAATTGTTTCCTTGCTTGTATCACCCAGGACAGCATATCTGAAAGTTGGTTTTTTTTGATTGTCAAGGCCATGCTACATTCTTTTTCTTACATTTTAATTAAGTTCTTACAGTCTGCAAGAATGGGGTTCACAGCCTCTGCTGGAATGACCCTTGTCCAAATGTCTGTGGTCTTCTGGCTGGTTTCTTTTTTGCATCCACTACAAATTCTCAAAGATGTTTTGAATTCTCTCACCACAAGTATTGTTATGATACTGCAGCAATCACTGGACCTGCTCCAGAGTTTTACTGGTATAAAAAGTCAAAGGTTGCTAATCTAGAAGGGGTGCAAATGTAAGGAATACAAAGCAGGTTCAGACGTACTTCTCTGTCACTAAAATCCCCACATACAAGACTAAAAATAGAGACTAAAATGCTGCTAAAAAAAAACCAACGAAAAAGCCTTTTGTTTTCCTCCATGACACCTCTTTTCATTCTATTGGGAACAAGATGAGGACTAATTAGGCACCTTTTCCTATGAAAAGTCCTCCCATGCCAGCAATTTCTTTAAAACATGTCCCTAAATGAATACAGCTCCTGAGTCATCATGTCTAGTCACTATCTTTCAGAAGCATCACGTTACATAAACTGATTAAATGGTAATGCCAGAAGGCAGTGTGAATGCAGTGTGCAATGCGGATACACAGACTTAAGGGTCAGTGGTGTTTATTTATTAAGCTACAACAACACATTCAGCTGCATTATTGATAGAACAATTGCACTGTATTTGATAAGCCATCTATGTTATAAAGACACAAATCACACTAGTCAAAATGTGCTGATGTAGTGATTTTGGCTGGGGTAGAGTTAATTTTCTTCACAGTAGCTAGTATGGGACTGTGTTTTGGACTTGTTGTGAAACCAGTGTTGATAGCACGGGGATGTTATTGCTGTCATTGGCCAGGGCTTACACAGAGTTAAAGCCTTTTGTGCTTCCCACCCCAGCCCACCAGTGAGGAGGCTGGGGATGCACAAACAGTTTGGAGGGGATGCAGCTGTGACAGTTGACCCCCACTGACCACAGGGATATCCCACACCATATGGTATTCTGCTCAGTACATAAACCTGAGGAGAGGAGAAGGACAGGGGTTACATTCTGAATGATGGCATTTGCCTCCCCAAGACACCATTGCACGTGGTAGAGCTCTGCTTTCCTGGAGATGGATGAATACCTCCATGATGATGGAAAGTGTTGAATGAATTCCTTGTTTCATTTTGCTTCTGCGTGCATCTTTTGCTTTACCTGTTACACTGTTTGTATCTCAATCTGTGAGATTTTTCACTTTTACTCTTCAGATTCTCTCCCTAATCCAGCAAGTAGCTGTAGGGGTCTTAGTTGTCTCATGGGGTTAAACCATGACAGCAGACTAACTCCTGAAATGACTACAGTAGTTGCTGTATCCTGGAGATGTTGTACCTCCTAGTGGCAGCCAATTTAGGAAGAGCAGGTAAAATGGAAAGATTGTTTTCATTTTGAGAGCAGATTAAATTTAAGAACAAACTGGCAAGGCTGACTGAACATATAGTGGAATAATAGTTTAAACTGTAGAACCAGACCTAACACAGTTTCTAGAGTTCAAAGCTCTATGAGTTTTGAACTTTTCCTTAGACCTCTGAAAGTTAGCTCACTAGCAACTCAGGGTTTCCAATGACCTCTCTAGCAGAAAACCTCTCTATCTATTATTCCTCTCTTCCTTGGTCTCTGTAACGATACAAAATTAAAGAAGGTCTTAATTTACTGGGAACCATTTTGGCCTCTGTGCAGTGTCTGTCTATATGTGAACACAGCTTATAGATGTGAGCGCTCTGAGACTCACACTAGGCAGAGTTCACTAGGAGTAACTGCATTGGAACACATAACTTCATTAAAACCCCATTAGCAGAAAACTGGTTTAAGAAGAGCACTAGGTTCTATCTATAAAATTTGAAAACCTGGGCTTGAGAAATGATACCTGGAATTTTGCTGTCATGTTCCAGTCGTGGGTTTCTGCAAACACTGCATTTATCTCTAACAGTCACATCATAGGAGCAAAGGTTGTCCTTAGCTAATGTACAGAGTCAAGAACAGAGCAGGAGAAGGTTCATTTGCTGTGAAACTCTGACTTATTGGTGAGATTGGTGTGTTTTCCTCATGCACCAGGCCTACACTTGTCAGCAGATGTGGAGTAAGAAATACTTTTTGCTAAAGGCACTTTGACAACGTTAGAACTACTTTCCCTTTTGCTCCCTGTGTTTTCTGCTTCCCTTTCTGATCTCTGGTAGAGGTTTATATCAAGTTATATGCTATTGTGGAGACCTACAACAAAAGCAAGACCTACAGCTCCTTCTGTGATACATGGCTATGATTGTGGCTTTTGGTGTTTCACTTCAGCACTTATGAAGTGCTGGTGAGTTCTGCAGTCTGTGCAGCACAGGAGCATGTGTATTGTTTGTCCAGAATCTCTTCCAGTCATGGGATCTGGAACTTACTGAACCATATATTTTCTTCCAGTTTCACATACTAATTGTTACCAATCGCTTTGTTTATGGCTATGGCCTGCAGCCCAGCTTGGAATGGGGAACTTCAGTGGCCCCGATCTTGCAGTCAAGTTTTAACAGCCATGATCCTTTACAATCTTTAGCACATGCCTGAAAGGCAAGTCCTGCTTCCACTGAAGAGTTAGAGATTGTTCCAACAGCAGCACAACTTCTGCATGAACAAAAACATGACAAATCCATTAATCAAAGCCTACAAGAGAAACAGATTGTACCTGGGTGAGTGTTGCCTCCTTGTAATTACTAATTTCTCCCCAGTCATAAGGGGAGGCGTAAGTCTTACCCAAAATAACCTTCACAGTGGTATTAATCTTACCTAAAGCTGAACTGTAATTCCCACTTTTAAAACCAGGCACAAATGATCAAGCACAACCTCCCTCTACAATGTGACCAGCTCTTTCTTTGGGACTGATGTTATCTGATGGTCTCTTTTGGCCTCCAAGTCAGTCACTCCACCCAGATACATCTGCTTCTACCCATGCTGTGAACAGAGTGGAACATTCTCCCTCCAGGATGAGGAAGAAGAAAATTGAAAAGTGATTGTAAGTCAAAGAAATGCAAGTATCCCAGAAGAAAATGTTTAAATGAGACTTTCTCAGTTTGTGGCATATTTCAGAAGACCATAAAGGATTAACCTTAAGTTTCATAACAGATCACATACCATTTCAGAGGCTGTATATCATAACATTACATGCTCATTGCCTTAATATAGCATATTAGTCACTGTAAACTCAGCAGTTTTGCTGATGGATTTTTTCAATGTCTGACTTCTTTTTCTCATTACAAAGCTTTTAGTTTAAATACATTACTTTGTCCTACTGGTTAAAATACTATCCTGACAATCACCTCTGATGCATGTGCTAGGGTCACCCCTCCTTAGAAATCTGACCTATGCAGTACCTACTGGCTGCAGGGAAACTTTTGGAAAGGTTTGAACACTTCAGAGGCCTCTATTGAAAGATCTAATTTGGTCCAATGTCTTCTGTACAGACCTACAATCATGTTAGGTAAATTGACAGTGTAAGACCTGACTTACCTGTAATAACCGTCGAGGACCTTGAAACGGGGAAGACAGACTTCAGGAAAATGAGCTGGCCAGGCAGCACAAGCTGTGTGCAACAGATCATAATGCTGTTACAATGAAGCATGGTAATCTTGTGGATGGGCAGAGCTAAGCTGCCTCTTCTGTGAGGGTGGCAAGATGCTGGAACAGGCTGCTCAGGGAGGTTGTGGATGCTCCAAACCTGGGAGCATTCAAAGCCAGGTTGGATAAAGCCTTGAGCAACCTGGTGCAGTGTGAGGTGCCTCGGCCCATGGCTGGATGGATTTGGACTAGATGATCTTTAAGACCCATTCCAGCCCTTTAACATTATATGATTCTACAATTCTGGTCATTAAAGGCTTTATTATAAGAAGCCACTGGCACTCTTCTAGGTACTCATTCCTCTAAAATTTGTGAGATCATTCTGTGCAAAACTTTATTCACAATTAGAGTCTGTGAGAGTAGATACAGTTTAAACACTAGTCAGCAGCCCATGCTGTTCTGGTAGGCTCAAGCCAGGCCCAGTCCCAGGCTGTATAAAAAGATGATTGGCTTCTTCCTTAACAGCCAGCTCCTATCGGCTCCCTTTTGGCTCCGTTCCCATATTTGCAGGGGAGACAAGTGAAGAATATACCAGTTCTACCAGCATTGATGACAAACACACTATTTGTACCTGGATCATCCAACACGGCCACTTTCATAACCAAGGTTTGGTGCCATTGTTGCCCAGTAAACTGGCTGGGCTTCTAGCAAAGGAAATAGCTGTGCAAGCAAATTTTCATGAAGTCACCAGAATACAACTAACCTCTCAAAAAAAGACAAAACCCCTGAAAGCCAACATCAGCTGCAGGATGAGATTGGTGAACAAGATCATCTGAGTCTATAATGTCTTAAATTCGCTTGGATTTCATAGTATAAACATCATCCCAAATAATCTCTATTGGCAAAACTTAGTTAATGAGATGCTTAAAAATCATATAGTCCATTACATTTGGGTTTCATCCGATTAATATACAGAATATGAAACTGCAATTGTAATATACTAAAACATGAAAAACAAAGTGGGTCTGTCTTCAAATAGAAGCCTCAGCATTATATTTCACCATCCCCAGCAAACAACAGGTTCCCTAGAAATAGAAGTTACCTTCACCATATCCTTTACCACCATGGCTTCTCTAACGCTTCGTGGCTTCATGGGGTGATGCTACTGAATGCCTCTCTTAGGTCTCCATTCCAGGTAGAAATCACTATCTGGGTATGTTTGTTTTGGACAGCAGCTAGGGTTCATGGGTCACTAGGAGAGTGTATCCTACTCATCTGAGGTGTTCAGGGTCCCATCTCAATCCTACTAGTATAAGAATTTGATCAATGAGTTACTGGCAGCATATTTTAACGAAGACATTGGGTTTTACACGAAACAACATTAAATGAGCTAAGGAAGGAGATGTGTATTGTGAAAATGAATCAAGTTAAGTGCACACATTCTGCATAAAGAGGATGTCATTATTGGGCTACATTTCACAGAGCGGATATAATAAACAAGAGGTGGTGAATAAATACCACAGTGCTATGCATATAGTGTACCAGTAAGTGATAAGCTTTAGCTGTAGTAAAATCTTTAGTGATGTCATCTACAAACATTAGGACTTGTTGCTTGCACTGAAATACTAAGGTCAGAATATACTTTTTAAATGTTCCACTAAAAATGGAATCTATTGATTTGACATGGTTTAAAATAATGTTATCACTGACAGTGGCTCTTAATCTTCAGGGTCGATTTTTATTCATGGTTTATTTGGCAACTTTTTGTGTTGATCTCCTATTGGTTGAGATATTTTAAATGGGTTATGGTAATTTGATAACCTGATGCTTTGGTTATGTGATTTCATAATGAGCATGTCATTATTCTCCCATTATTTGGGAGGTTATCGCTAGGTCAGATAGGTGCATTTAAAAGAGGAAAAAACCATCATTAGACTACTGCTTATAAACCTTGTAATAAATGCAATTTTTACACTTTTATCTCTGCGTGAAATAAAAAATGAACTAATCTCAAATAATGAATAGATTAATTAACTTGTGTTTGCTTGGTTTTTTTCCCCAGCACAGATCAGTTACAAGCCTGGCTACCTTGTCATTTAAACTGGGTTTATGAGCACTTGTGTAAGTGAATCAGCACTAAACAGGCTTTATTAATGAATGTTCACTGAGAGCTTTGCAAGGGTTTATTCTTTCCACTTACACCAAGATTTCTTCATTAATTCAATTCCACTGACTTTGGTAGACTTACTTTTTATGGACATAAATCAAGGAGAGTATTGGGTGCCTGACAGGGAGAGGAAGGACCAAAGAATGGTAGACTTGTACACCCATCTGCCTATATGACTACTCCAGTGAAGAGGAGGCATAAAGAAGACAGAAGCAGAAAATTATAAGCAGAGACAGGAAATGGGTTGGTTTGAAGGGGAGCCCAAATCTTGGGCCTGCAGCAATGCCCATCACTTACGGCGTAATTACAATACTACTCATCCCACAAAACCTCACTGACATTATATTTACTAGGACATAGTTTCATTGATCACAACAAACTAGCGAGTCCGTAAACTGTGGGTATCTAGAGGAGTTTGTTGGTGGGTCAACACAGGTGGTATTTTCATATTCTTTGCATCTTGTAACAGATGATCTGTGCTGGATCCCTCTCTCAGCACAGCCCTGTATAATCAGAAGGGTAGAGAAGACTGAACTAAGACATTTTTGGTTTTTTACCTCTGTAGACTGCTACAAACACAATCATCACAGGGGCTCCAACAGGCAGATGATCAGTCTGAGAAAACAGTGCAACATAACCCCTGAATGGTTAGCGATGTATCAAGAATCCTGAGATCTGTTTCCAGAAATCAGAATTCCTGTCACTAGAAACTTTGCACTGCAACTTACCTCAAGTGAGATTAAGGCCCTTTGGTGTTCTATTTATACTGCTTTATCTTGAAGTCAGAGTGGGAGCCAGAGTGGGCACTGGGAGCCACGAAAACCTAATTTCTAATAATCACAGCTCTCTGAGAAATGTTATCACCACTTAAATAACCCACCTACAAAATGGAGGCAACAGTAGATACTGCTCTGTCTTGTGTGGACATGTTAGCTACGAGGCTTTGCCCCATAATATTCCAAACATACAAGTTTATATAGCTATATACAATATAAATAAGGCATTCAAAACTGAAAAGAGAAAAGGCACAATATTACTATCTCCAGTTTTAAATGTTTCTGTTGAAGCTATGTTTCCTCATTATGGAGATTCCCTAAAAATAGTGGAAGAACCCAGGTTTAATTTAAAGAAATTATTGCAGAGATGTCCATTTTTATCTGTAAGCCTTGTTAAACACAGTAAGATTTGTTTTTTCTTTTATTTAACTCATGCACGTTCATGATTTGTGTGCAACCTATGATATTCTGCTTTACTAGATCGTACTTAAAACCCATTAAATCAGTTCTAATACATACAAGACTACAGTCCATATAGTTTTCACTGTCTTCTGTGGGCCAAGATAGTCCTTCAGTATGCTTTGAGACTTAAAGTGGGAGTTTTGCAATGTTTTTTCCTTTTACTGTTTTTAAACCAACCTATAGCCTAAGGAAAATTGACTTTGTGAGAAAAGAAGTATCAAAATCTGGAAACATGACTCAAGTGAATCCGGTGACTCAAAAATGATAGGTAAAGAAAGCATACTTATTGTAAGTTTTATTTACAGGCTTCCTTGAGGAGACAAGAATACAAGCTGCACAGTGCTCGAAGATTTCTCGTGTTCTGTGAGCCTTCCTTATCTTGTTATCCAGACAGATCTGTCATATGATGTCCCAGATCACAAGAGGAGCTCTAGCATTGCACATGTAAAAGGAAGACACACACATCAAGTGGTTAGTATCTTTGATAGCTGAAATTTTATAAGTTCCAGCTGGAGTTTCCTTGCTAAGACTACTTCTAACCTAATGGACCTGAAAGCATGATAAGGCTTCTTGACCCAAGCATTTGCCTTCTTACATCTGGACATCAATGAGCCAGGAATCCCTTTGGACTTTGGTTTCCTCAGAAGAAACCTGGGTATCTGAGTCTGAAGTGAGCCATACCATGTTTCCAACAGATTCCTCACCTCACAATCAGATGATCCTGGAATACATGTCTGACTGCAAGCATTCCTTAGTAAATTTGAAGATCAATCAGAATTTTATTTTCTTTCCCCCTTTTTTGCTCTGACAGCTCATGCAGTTGGTCAGGTATTTGACCTCCTTTTGAGCTGGAGATCTGTCATTAATTGAGCTGGCAACACTATTTCCTCTGAACCCTCTCTCTTTATCACAGACTTTAGAAAATTTGCTATTGTTTTGAAAAGAATAGGTGGATACTTGAAAACATATACAAAGACCTGTTACAAGCAGACATCAAAACCAAACTTGAGGATTAAAAATCTTTTTAGCAAAATGAAAGAGCAAATAGTTGCCATAATGACAGTCTTCATAACCATTCTTTTAGTGATGCTCAGATTCTGAGGCCTCAGTAATTTTTCTGCCTTATAATTTTGAGAAGATTAAAACTTCAGCACTGCAGCTGTTTTCTTTAAGAAAATCTATGGCTGTGGAATTATAATACATATGGTAATGCTACATTAGTGTAGTATTATTCACATCACTATAGTTAAACTTGGGTCAGCACTTCCTTTTAGGCTCTGTGAAGTTAGGGTTTGTCCATGTACATTTCCTTTTAGCTGACTTGGAACATGATGCCTCAGCCTTACAACTATATTTGCTAAGTATTTTTTCCAAGCTGTCTGAAAAAGCTCTGATCAAAAGCTCTTAATCTTACAGCTAATGTCTAAGTGTTACTATCTCTCATTTCAAAATGTGTGGCGTGTTTAATTGCCACTGAAACCCTTTCCTGGTTTGTAACTGTAGAGACAATATTTTACTGAAATTAAAATCATAAAGTAAGGATTTTTTTCACTGAAATTACTCTCCATTGGCTTAGCTTCCCCTATAAATGAGTCTTGTAAACGCTCAAAGTGCTAGTGGAAGGTGAAGTACTCTGGATTTCCTTTTAATCAGGTTTATACTATTTAGCAGCCTTCAAGCCTCAACCCCTTTGAACAAGTGTTGTGGTTTAACCCCAGGCAGCACACAAGTACCACACAGCTGCTTGCTTACTCCCCAACCAGCAGGATTGAGAAAGAATCAGAGGGTAAAAATTAGAAAACTTGTGGGTTGAAATAAAGAGAGTTTAATAGGAAAAGCAAAAGCTATGCACACATGCAAAACAAAACAAAGAATTCTTTCACTGGTCCCCATGGGCAGGAGGTGTTCAGCACCTCCAGGAGAGCAAGGCCCCATCACATGTAATAGTTGCTTGGGAAGACAAACGCCATAACTCCAAATATCCCTTCCATTCCTCCTTCTTTCTCCTTCTTTATATACTGAACATGATGTCATATGTATGCAATATCTGTTTGGTCAGTTTGGGTCACCTGTCCCAGCTGCATCTCCTCCCAGTCTCCCATGCACCCCAAACTTTCTTGCCAGCACATCAGTATGAAAAGCAAAACAGTCCTTGGCTCTGTGTGAGCTCTGCTCAGCAATAACAAAACATCTCTATATTATTGACTCTGTGCTCAGCACAAATCCAAAACACAGCCCCACACTAGTCATTGTGAAGAAAGTTAACTCCACCCCTGCCAAAGCCAGAACAACAGGGAAAATGCAGATATTCAGTTACTGAACCCTTTAATTCGAATTTATCCACTGGAGTCTATCATATCTCATGCAATTTCTGAAATTCCCGAGAGTGAAAACAAACTAAGATAATGTTTATAAAAATCCTCTTCTTCAAACACTTGCAGTTTCATTTAGAAATATAATTATTTGTTTAAATATACTTACCCAGTTTCATACTTTTCTACTTTTCTGCTCGCTAACCTATTTTTCTATCATACTGAGGTGTTGATACTTTCCTAAGCATCACCTCAGGTATCAGGAAGAGGAGCCAGAGAAAAATGACTGGTGCATGACTGAGAGGATAAAATGTGTCCTTCACAAGCCAGGGTAACTTGGGCCCCACAGTCATCTGCTATGCTTCCTCCTCAGTAGCCGATTTCTGTTATTCTCTGTTTGTGACTCCCAGCTGGAACAACTGTAATCATGTGGTTTGGAAATGCGTTATATCTCAATGACCCCAAAGTATGCCCTAAGGTTGGGGCTTATAGAGAAATACCTTGGAGATGACATGTGCTATTTCTTCTGTAACTGTTTTCTTGAGAAATGTGATTAGTTTGGCTTGCTTCTTAGATTTTGGGTAATTTTAATCTAGCTAGAAAAAAACCCAAACAAAGCAGCTGTAGAACAGGCCTATGTCCTGATCATTTTATCTCTAATGTCTCGACCATATTGCCTCCTTTTTTCCTTCAAGTTACAGAATGGCAAGAGCTCTTCTAAACACCTAAGATGGCAAGTATGGTGACTCACACGGTCAGGTGACAGTAATTAGCTCCTAGTTTGTATTAATGGATATATTCCTTTGGTCAATCTGCATCTTCCAGGTGATGAACTCCTCTGCTTGCTGCTTCTTATGCTATGTAGTAACAAAAGCAGCCCAAAATGCTCCAGGCACATAAATGTTGTACATAGAGTAGTACAGGGAGACCCATTTCTACCTCTTAGAAATACAGAATATATACCAGTCATGCAGAGGGATTTAGATTTCTGTGTTTTTGATGAAATGCCTTGCTTTGAAATCCCAGTTTACCTAATGTGGAAAGGTAATTTACTCTCAGATGTTTTGACATACTTTTTTTGTTAGTTAAAGTTAACTTGAATTCTGTCTCCTGCCATGTCCCCTAAGACTCATGACTGTTGGTAGTGTTTCCACTTTGCAGTCTGCACTCGCTCAGAACAAGTCCCATTGTTCCTTAGACTTGGCTGCATCTGACAATTGGTGTAGCTAATACATAAATGGAGAAGGAAAGCTGTGCAGGCAGTGTGATATCTGCAGAGCAGCAGAGTTGGGAGAACTTGGCACAGAAAGTGCTTGCAAAGCAAGCATTCTTTGTGCTTTATTTTTCTGAGGGAACAAACTCTGTTTTTTCATCAACCTCAGAAGCTTCCTATCACTTTTATGCTTCCTCCAACAGGCAGGTGGCTGCAGCTTCCATCGGCATACCCTGGGCATTGGTTACGGAGTTTCTTGAAAACAGCTTTAGTCACGTCTGCTGTCAGGAGTGCTATGGATAAATATATTTCTTTTAGTTGCAGCAGTGCTCCACCATTGTCCATGTAAGATACAGACAATCTTCATGTATGTTTCTGTGTGGGTAATCCATAATATTTCCTATTCTCCCTTATGCACTCTTTTTCTCATATCCTTTTCAACTTTCTCGGCCTTCTTTTTCCAAACTTGACACCTTTGAAATCACTAACATAGTTGAAAAATTGGTATATGATATAGTGTAATAATTCTGCATGCTATGTAGTAGGATTTCTGTGTACTTAACACAAGGGTTTAATTTTACACCAACTCTGCATAGTTCTAATGACTACAGCAAGTCCAAGGCAGAGGCTTTCAGTATCTACACCTCTCTCCCTTCATCTTGAACATTAAATTGCCAAACATGTCTGTCTTCACGTGAATGTGGTGGTGCATCCCTCCACCAACCCTCAGCCCGGGTTGCACTATGATCTGAGAAATGCTCATTAGGCCTTGGCCTTGATGACCAGCACCTGGGCTAAGTTCCTCTTGAGCTCATCAGAAACAATGTCTGTTCCTAGGAACTAGTGCTGTCTAACAAGCTCCTGTTTTTTAATGAACAGCCTTGGAAAGTTATTTTTCTTGCCTGAGTAACAACTCAAGTGGAATAATATTTTTGCTATCAAACTTTCAGAGAAATTTACTGACCTGAACTGCAGCCAGGATGGAAAATGACTATGAGTAAAACAAACTCACTTGTGACCCTGTAAACAGCTGTCCAAAGTGAGACCCTTTGAGCTCTCCTGGACCACAGTGGGCTGCGACCAGCATTCCCCTTTCAGTGGGGCCTCTCAGAGCCAGAGAACATTCAAGTTTGCTACACTTGGACAACAAGCAAATGACAATGGCAGATCCTGGGCTGATACCTCCAAATCATTGAAGCTCAACCCTTTGCCTATTGAGAAGATGCAAAGGAACCTGATGTGAGTACTTCACTGAACTCCAGGGAAATTTTTCTACAGGGATAACTTATACAGGCTCCTTTAGGTCCGGGTGCATGCTGGTGTGAGTATGCTATAGCAAATGTACTATGAATGTTGCTCTCTTAGATTCTTAAGTACCTTAGATCTACGCCTGTGAGTTACTGTTGTGCTATAGTGAGTTCTGTATGACTAAAATGGTTTATGGTTTATCATATGGTTTATTGTTTTATGGTTGGACTTGATCTTAGTGATCTCCTCCAGCCTTGATGATTCTATGGTTCTATGATAATCCAGTGTTGAATTTTTTAACTTATGTTAGGTTTAAGTGCAATTAAACCTTAAGGCCTAAACTGTTGGTCAAGTCTGAGGCTTGGTTTAGCCAGGGATCTACTCTGAACCTTACAATTTTCCCTTATTCCTTTTTATCCTTGCCCTTTTCTACCCTAACTTCCTCACACCCCCACATTCTCACATGGGTTCTGCATGGAAATCTTTTTTGGCTTGATTTTGTTTGTGGATTGATTGGTTTTTTTTATTTTAGTTTGCTTTTCCTCTATGTGCTTTAACCACTTAGCAAATAGTAGAGTGAGCACGCAACTTAACTTTGTTGTGCTTTTATATTAAATCTGCTTTTGCTGATGTCTTTGTTGCTGTTTCTATAAGGGACCTTAAAACACTCATTCATGACAATGAATGACTGTGATATGCTGCCTGGCCTCCCACACCAAGTTCTTCTCACTCCCTTTCTTACATCCTATTTTTGATTTTTTTTTTTTTCAGTTAGTGATGCTTGTCATGTACAACTTGGCATATGAGCATTTATATCTACTAGGACTTGGTGTGGCCTCTGTAACAAAGTCCATGGTCTGAATTTCACAGTTAGAGTCTACAAAGTGTAGGAAGAGAGAACTAAGTGAGAGCTACACACAGGGACAATAGCCAATGGAAAACACAAGCCTTTGCCTCAAACTCTGCCTTTTCAGGGTTCAGATGCCTTACACAGCAGGGAGGCACCTACTCCTCCTTGACACTTTTTGCTCCTAACCCTCTCCTGAACTGATGGTATCAAAGTTATTTTTCTGCAAACAAAATCTATGTGACTCTTACCTTCAAGAACATGACTGGAAGTGGTATCACCCTCATTCAGATATAATATATTTTGAACTAAATGGTTCAGACTTGACCATATTTTCCACATAGATTAAATAGTCATTTGACCAAATGCATAAACAAACTTCAAAAAACAGATTAGCTCCATGTTTCCTATGTGTAGGTGAGTCCTTTTGGACCAGGGCACACAACAATATTCAGGCTTTATTTCTGTCTGGATCCAATTACTCTTATT
>NW_008676427.1:60895-74706 GCF_000695815.1 Acanthisitta chloris
GTATGTTGGGGCCTTAGATGTATTGGTTAGAGCAGCATCTGGAAGCTGATCTGGGTTGCGGAGTAACTGAACCCTCAGTCCAATGAATCTAATCTCCTTGGCTGAGCATTTCAAGAGGAAATGCTTTATTTTCTTGCCTTTGCTGGAATCAAAGATAGGATGATAGGAAAGGTAGGAGCATCCAGCTTTGGCTTTTTCTCTTCGGTGTACACTGATGTCTTCCGATGCAAAGGTTTAAATGTGCAGTTGCATTAACAGTAAAGCTTTCCAAACAGATGATTCTGCGTGGTCCTCATCTACCAAAACCAGGATTATATGGGATTTCTGTTCACAGCTGCCGTGCAGTACATCCGTAGATCTTCCCTCCTATTGCTGAGAAACGTTGCACAGGGCTCCCAGGGTGAAGACACACAGATGTGCCAAGCACCTGACCAGTGTATGCTTAGCAGATGCAACCTGGCTCTGCAACCATACATCAGCAGACAGCTTTTCTGAGTGTGAAATAGCATTCCAGCTGACAGTTACCAGATGTCCAGAACTTGAGGCTATATGAAAAAGTGACAAAATCCATCTGGGAAAAAATCAATTGCTAAAAAAAAAAAAAAAGAGAAAGAAAAAAAATGAGAAAGCACTGAAAAAAATGAACAAAAAAACCCTTCAAGAAAATAGCAGTTCCAAACTGTGAAAGTATGTCTCACTGAAATCCTTCTTGCTCAGGGTAACTAAGACATGTCTAAGAGCACAGAGAACAGTGATATCCAGGATATACCAAAAAGCACCAGACAACAGAGAGGATATCTTCTATTCAAAACTTAGAATTTTCCTGGAAAAATCTGATCACAAATATGGTGTACTGGACCTTGTTAAATATTCAGCTTCCAAGTTAGTTGAATTGATTGTACAGATTTTCTTGCCTCTGATAAAACCACTCAAAGTTTACTATTAAATCAGTCCCATTGGTTCTGATTTCACTCTTGGGTCATCAAGAACTTATGCATACTTTTTGTTCTACCGCAATATCCAAAACTGAATGACAAGTAGATTGTGTGAATATATAAAAAACGTACAACAAAAAACCATAAAACCTTTAAAGAAATTATCAGTTATTAACAAGAGGGTTCATACAAAAAAGGGGACAGATCCCTTCAGGGTTTTTTTTCAAGTGGTACATTTTATTACCATGGAGACAGGACAACTTTTAATGAACACTTTTAAAAATCTTCTCCATGGCATTATCTTCTCTGCCAACTCTACATTATGACTACCAAGGAGAAACATTAACATGAAGCCTACTTCCTAAGAGTTGGGAAGGAGAAATCATAAAAAGAGCATAAGCAGACAGACATCGCAGGATTTGCAGCTGCAAGGACAATATGACGATTGGCCAGCAGTGAATAATAATGAAAAAATTCTTTATTATTCCCTGACTTCAAATACTGATTACTCTTTGAGGTATTCAGAACTCATCTGTACATGACCCTGAACAGCATCATCTGTCTTTGAAGACGGCCCTGACTTTGAAGCCAGTCCTGCTTTGAGCAGGGGATTGGATGAGATGACCACATAAAGTTCATTTCAAAATAAGTTATTCTGTGATTCTATGGTTCTACTTAGTGACAGGAAAAAAAGTCTTCGTGTCTCATATTGCAAAGCTAAAGTATACAGCATCTTATGAATGTCAGCAGGGGTGTTTCAGGACTAAAAACAGTAAGATCAGGATATCTTATTTGCACAGTAAATAAGACATACATGTGTTTGAACCAAATAGAAATAAGCAGCTTTTATTAAGTATGGATTCTGGTTTTATTGGATATGTGTGCAAAATTGGATCTACTTCATCAATTTAATCACTAGTTTGATCCAGTGCAAGACGCAGCAGATTGTATTCCTAGATTCAGTTTCTCAAGACTGAATGAATTCATCAGTTCAAATTCTTTTAGTCTAGGTTTGTTTAAAAATAATCCTAACATAGATTTAGTAGACTTAGCTATCCATCTTACAGTCATGCTTGCTGAAGATATACATAGTAGTAAATTTTAAACTTCTCTTGTATAGGAAGATTTAGTATTATTAACAGTAACTGTGAGATGTTATAGATGTATTACTGTCATTTCTGAAATACAGATATGCTAGTAACGTTTTCAAATTTCTTTTAACACTTTAGAAGGACAGAAAGAAAAACGTTTGTATTTAATAGAGAATCAATTCTTGACAATGCTTCCAAAGCAAAAGGGAGTTGTCTGCTACTTTTCTAAGAAGGACATATTTTCAAAGGGAATAGAAAGAACATTATGTGGTGGTTCCTCAGTGGTGACAACAATATATTTTCTAAGGAGTAAGTTCTTGTGAAGAAACTTATGCCTGAACCTAAGTGACTAACAACTTTATAATTTCTCTAATTTTTTTTCTGTAGGTCAGAGAAGAGAGGCAAAGAAGAACCTCCAAATGCCATCAGGACCACCCTCTTACCTGGAGATCTCACAAAATTTCTGAATGGGTTGACATCTCTGTTGGTCTGTACTCTACATGTTCAGTTCTTCTGCGTGTATTTGTATACTGCACTGCTACCTTCCAGAAACCGACATTTCGATCTCCTGTTGCAGAGCTAAAATGTAATGAATTAAATCAGCGAGACCCTTGCGAGTAGGAGGTGGGAGGCAATGCAGTGGATTGTATTCATTTAGTATTTCAGCATAAAGACTCTAGTACGTACTCAGTACACGTGTACAGACCTATATGCACAAATAGATTATATAAGTAGATAAGTATATCATAATATTAATAAAACAGGACTGGGGAAAGGGCTGGATCACAGGTCTGTCATTTGCCTGTAGCAAAGATCCTTCCTAGGAGACAGTTTGGCTGCTGCCATTTGCAGGAGACATGGGACAGAGCATTCAATTGTCCAAGACCAAACTGGTCATGCCATTTGGCCTCAGGACCATGAAATGGTTCCTGGGTGGTTTTAGTTAATCATGCAGATGTAAGAAAGGAGACCAAATAAATGTCATAGTCCTTATTCTGACAGACTCATTCTGGGATACTCTAGTTTGAAGCCCAAAATTTAAGAGAGCCCACGAAGTCTCATTCACCATGATGATACATAGAATTTTGCATGAATATATAAATATTAAACAACTAACTGCTTTTAATTTTGTTTTGTATTCAGATAGTTGAAATGGCTTAGGTGCAGACTGGTTGTTTCATAAATGGACATGGCCAGCTGGAAGATGTTTAATGCTCATTCTGCTGGGTGCCTTCAGTTTCCCCTACTGTCTTACTCCCACTCTACCTTCTAGCTCTGGACTTGATATTTCACCTGAAAAATCTCACTTACTGTGAGTTCATCATCAGTGACACTCCAACACTTTGGCTTTCAGAACATTTGGCATCCTCACATATGATTCTATTGGGATTCTCCAGGTGTGGAGCTGGAATGCAACTTCAGAAGGACTGTCTGTGCTGGAACCAGTCCAGAGAAACAGAGGTACAAGGCTTTAGGGCTGCCAGAAACAGGACACCTTCTGCATGAGGAGACATAAAATAAGAGAGAAATAGACTTGTTAATAAGTACATTCAAATGGCTTCATGAAAAAAAATAATTCCAAAGGTTTGTTACACACAGGAAAACTTCATGGATACTAAAAAGATTTTCTTGACTGGTTGACATGATCTTTATTGCACAGGGAAAAGCAACAGCTAAGGAGATACTCATTACCTCAATTTTAAATACAGCCATCAACATTACTCTTGCATTAGTTCTCCACTTCTATTACATTAATATACTTACCTTATTAAAAGAAGAAAAATAAAAAAGAAAGCAAAACTCATTCTTTTTCTGACTTCAACCCCTGCGTTTTGTAAACCTATAATATACAAAATCAGGAAATTAAACATGCCTTAATAACATAATTGATTGCCTCAGAAAGAATATTCTAAAAGTGAAACATTTAGAGATGTCCTTGAAGGGGCAGAAGAAAACCAATGACTAAAGTGCAGTTATTTGGTAGCTCAAGTCCAGTGACTGACAGATAGTACCTGCTGCTTTCAGCTTTCAGGCCTCACATCAAGCCAGAGGAACCACAGTGAATGTTATTACCCAGTCTTGATGCAGTACTTAATCCCTTTTCTCAGACTGGAGATAATTGTCAATGTAACCATGATATGAGCAAGGTATGCTACAAGCAATTCTTTCTGCTTTGTGTTTAAATGACGAATCAAAGGAACTTAATGTTATACAGTAGTTAACACTTACTATCTTCTGCAACAGGACTCAATTAATATGAAAATGTGATCTACTACTGCATTCAACCTCCATTTAATTCATTCTACTCTCCACTAAAAAGACATAACTTTTACCATTTTGAAACACCAAATTTCCTTTACATGAAATTCCCTCTAAAGTGGTATTTTGAGGCCATGAGGTTTGAGCTTAAAATATAGATACTTTAGTGCATGTGTACATATTTACTAGAAGATAGAACTTCTTAAACTTTAACTTAAAGAATGTTAACCTCTCTACTGAGGGAAGCCCACTTTTGGCCATAGGAAACCATTTTGTTTTTCCAGCATTGAATACAGAGCTGTCTGACACACAGATATTTGAAATTGTAGAATTTTTTTGATATTGCTAGGTTGGGGTCTTTTTTAATGTTGTGCCTATTAATGGAACCAAATCCTCTTCATTGTCTATGAACCAAACAAAAGACATTAGAAATAGTAATACAACATGTTTCCAAAATGCTCTTTGCATTTTTTCCCAGCTGTTTAACCTGCTGTGGACCAATGCCTGCCAGGATGTCAGGGTCATGACTTCTGTGCAGCTCTGTCCTGTGCAGTGCTACAGAAATAGGAGCAGCTGTGGGAGCTGGGGGCATTTAGCCTGGAGAAGAGGGGGCTCAGACCTTGTTGCTGTCTACAACTATCTGAAAGGAGGTTGTAGCAAGGTGTGGGTCAGCCATCTCTCCAGACAACTAGCAACAGAACAAGAGGACATAGCATCAAGCTGTGCCAGGGGAGGCTCAGGTAATGGACATCAGGAAGAATTTCTTTACAGAAAGGGCTGTAAAACATTGAAATGGACTTTCCAGGGTAGTGGTGGAGTCACTGTCCCTGGAGGCATTTAGGTAAAGATTGGACATGGCACTTAGTCCCATGGTCTAGTTGACATGGAGGTGTTAAGTCAGAGGTTGGGCTTCATGATCTCAGAGGTCTTTTCCAACCTTAACAATTCTGTGATTCTGTGAAATGTCACACCTTGGGGCTAGTTGCTCCAGAAGACCTTTGGAAGCCACCTGCTTCCCACATGGTGGGAAGGTTTGGCCCTTGGGTAGTCAATGTAGAGGCACTGACCTAAAAACAAAAAGCATCTGAATCCTGACAGAGGCCACAAGGCTTCTCTCCTCTCCACTGCAGAGCTCCAGGTATAGCTTCTAGGTGCGTAATCTAGACGAGAACCTGTTTCTGAGGTCTGTTGTGGGATACAATCTGGAAAGACTAGAGCAATCTCTCCCTAACCAAATATCTGCCCCTAATCTGTGCCCTAGTATCACCTGCAGGTCTCAGGTCTCCACAGTTTCTGGTGGAAATTTGACCTGCCATGTGCTTCAGACTACTAATATTATAGCTGAAAACTCTGGCTGTCATATTTGCCATAGAGAATTTGGTAATACAGATCTTGAGAATAACTGACAATATTCCCTGAATATTCTGGACTCAGCAAGATTTTGTGCAGCTGCAATTTTGGAACTAATCTTTTCAATATTTCATTTTTTTAATGAGGCAATTTTAAATCCATCCACCTTTTTTTTTTCCCTAAGCAGAAATTGATACCTTTGCTATCTGAGTGATGGCTGGAGGATTAGACCTTCTGGTGACAATTTAAATTCACCATGTCTGTGGGGACAGCCTCAGCATGACACAGTCTGAGGTCACCTGCAGCAGTACTGCTCCTTATCCTAAGGCTGTGACTGCCACCTGAGACTTCTCAAGGGCAAATGTTGGCCTGTTTGAGAGCTTTGTTAACAGAGTCCCTTGGGAGACAGTCCTGAAGGGCATAGTCCAGGAAGGCTCAACATGTTCAAGAAGGAAATCCTAAGGTAGCAGGTTGTCCCTGTGAGCCAAAAAATGAGCTGCTGGGGAAGAAGGCTGTCTTGGCTGAACAGAGTGCTCAGAGAATATAAAAATGAGTTTATGACCTTTGGAAGAAGAGGCAGGCAACTCAGGAGGACTCCAAGCATACCATAACGATATCCAGGGAGAAGATTAGAAGGGCCAAAGCCCAATTAGAACTAGCTACTGATGTAAAAGGCAACAAAAAAGTTTTTAACCACATAAGCAACAAGACAAGGGCTAAGAAGAAACCCCACCATTTACTGGTGCAGAAAGAAACATAGTGACAAAGGACAAAGAAAAGACTGAGGTAGTTAACACCTTCTTTTCCCCAGTCTTTGATAATAAGACCAGCTGCCTTCAAGGTACCCAGTCCCTTGAACTGGAAGACAGGATAGGGGAGTAGAAAGAAGCCCCCATAATCCAAGGAAAAATGGTCAGCATCTTGCTAGACCACTTAGACACACACAATCCATGGAGCTGGGTGGGATCCACCCCAAGGGTACTGAAGAACCTGGTGGAAGTGTTCATCAAGCCACTTCTAGTATTTATCAGCAGTCCTGGCTAAGTGGGGAGGCTTCCTTCCTTCTCTCCTTCCCTCTTTCCCGCCTTCCCTCCTTCCTTCCCTTCCAGAATCATAACTGGGTAGTTCAGTCTCTGTCTTGTCAGACACCATGTGGGACAAGCTGTCACCTGCACAGAGACAGGCTGCAGAGTGTGGCACTTGCAACCTGTCAGCAAACGGAAGGAATGCTGGGAATGACAGAATTAAAAGCTTTTGCGAAGAACATTATTTTGGAGACAAATCCACTTACTAAAGCACAAACTTAGGAGACTACTGTAAAATATCTTCCTTTGCCAGGTGCAAGCCAAGACTGCACTGGTCTTCTGCTAGAACAGCAGACTAAAACTAATCCATGGAAACAAGCATTAGCTCAGGGATTGCTGCTGCACTGAGAGACTGAAGGACAGTCACATCACTGGGAGGAGTATGCACTGGTTTAAGAAACAGCTGAAACTGTTTTCAGAATGTCAATCCCCTGCCTTCTTGTTCGGGCCATGAGTGCCTCAGGGTCCAACTATTCTATTGACAGTACCAGGACCGTGTAGGTGTCAACTCCAAGCATCTTTGGTAAGTTGTTAAGAAAGGCTAAAGCCACAAATGCATTCTACTTTTGACTCTTCAGGTAACTGAGAAAGACTTCCCTGCAGCAATAATAACTGTTTATATTTCAGCTGTAAACTAAAATGAGAACACTTTTCTTTTTGCTGTCCAGTTCCAGAGTATGTATTCAGGCTTTGGGTTATTTTCCCACAAGCCTGTAAAAAATCTTCATTATCATGTGCTGTATGAAATATTGTCAGGGCATTCCCACATTCCCACTCCACAATGAGCAAAATTCAAAGAAGAAAACAAAATACCAGATGCACCAGAATGCAGCCTCAGTTGTCTTATTTGTCTGCTCTGCCAGGTCCACACTGAAAAACTTTTTTGTTTTCCAAATTTCCTTAAATTCAGATCTTCAGAAAACAATTCAGGTACTTTCAGTGCATGAGCAAGGGAGCTTGTGATGCCATCCTCTGGTCTGTACCTTGACTGGAGCTAGTAAACTTCGGCCATCCCTGGTGAGGCTTTGGAGATTCATCGAAGCCTTGTTTCCATCCATTGGGATTACAGGCTACTTCTTTCAGCACTGCTTTTCCTCAACCATGAGGTCTTGGTGACATGATGCTTCCAGTGGTCATTATTACTCTGCAGTATTTGTTACTAAATGAATTAATTCTGCTCAATCATCCTCCATCTGTATTAATTTCTCCATATAACAATAGAATTGTTCAGATACAATCTAGATTAGATTAGATACAATTGTTTAGATACATTCAAGCACTGTGTGCCCTCTTTCATACTGGCAATGAGATTGTCCAGGGTTCACAAAGCCACAGAGACCACCTTGCCTAGGGTGGAAGACCGCAGCATACAAGACTGTCAGGAGGAATACGGTGACATCTGACAGCCTTGCAGTCGTGTCTTAACCCTGGCTGGCAAGGAATTCACCCACAGCTACTCAATCACTGTCCCCTGGTGGGATGGGTGAGAGAATCTGAAGAATAAATGTGATCAAATTCATGTGCTGAAATACAGTTTTACAGGTAAAATGAAATCTGTGCATGCAAGAGAAGCAAAACAAGGAATGCATTCACCACTTCCCATGGGCAGGCAGGTGTTTATCCAGTCCCAGAAAAGCAGAGTTTTATCACATGTAATGGTGACTTGGGAAGACAAACACCATCACTCCAAATGTCCCCCCCTGCCTCCTTCTTTCCCCAGCTTTACAAGCCGAGCACAATGCCATATGTTGTGGAATATCTCTGTGGTCAGTTGGGGTCAGCTGTTCTGACTGTGCCCCCTCCCAACCTTTTGCATTCCTCCAGCCTCCTCAGTGGTCAGGTGGGATGAGGAGCAGAAAAGCCCATAGTATGTATATGCACTGCTCAGCAATAGCTAAAACAGTTTTCAGCACAAATCCAAAACACAGCACCCTGCTAGCTACTATGAAGAAAATTAACTTTACCCCATCCAAACCCAGCACACTGCTTTACCCTTGGTGCTGGCAATGGAGCACATTTAAAGGGTGATGACATAGTATTGCTAGAAAGAAGTGGAAAGTACCTATCTTATCTAATATTCAGTTAAGGTCCAAGCACATTAAGAAGAAATGGCATCCTATTGCTGAATGGCAATGTCTGTTGAAGAGGTAGAATCCCTCCAGTAGGAGCTGCTGGTTGGCTGTAATCCTAGCTGTACTCATGATAGAGAGGAGTTTTACAGTGTACACATGAGAACTTGTCAAAACATGTTAACCACCATGTAGATAGTTTCACAATTTGCTCCACAGTTATTGGTATTTGAGTCCTGGAAAGTTTCTGCTTTCTCACCTGCACTAAAAATTGTAAAACCCTTAAAAATGAAAGTGTGGGTGTATAGCCCTGATGTAATGAAGGTACTAATGTATTAACTAATTTTACATGTATTCAGGTTAAAATGCGTGCCAGAACAAGAGGTCATCTTGATGAAAGGCAAGAGGTACCAGCTTTCATTACAGAATTGACTTTGTGCCCCTGTTCAGATTGAAAAGGATTTATTTTGTCTCAGGGCATTACATTTATTTTTCTTGGTAGTAGTGCTTCAGACAAATTACTTTTTCAGTGAAGATCACATAAAAGTTTTGATGCATTTTCCAATAAATGTTTAAAACAAGACTGAGCTACTTAATTAGAAATAATAGTCTATTACAGACATCAGTCCAGGTTCATATAATTTGATTGCTTCATCCAGAGAAGTAATTCAAACATTGAGACAGTACATTTCAGTTCTCTCTATAACTGGTAACCAGATCTGGCTTACTTATATGATTCCAGAAACTCTCTTGCATTTTTGCATTAGTAAATTTATTGAACTTGTTGAAAATATGTACACTCACAGCAAGCTTACGAAGACTTATTCTTCAGTGACCCAAACTAGTATAAATCAGGAGCAACTCTGCTGAGATCAATGGACTTAAAATGATGGCACATCTGTATAAACAGCTCCTGTCTGTCAGTTTTCATATTGCTTTTCCACATAAGTGACTATATGAATGGCCCTATGAAAATCCAGTGAAGTATTAAAATTGCCTATAGCCACAGCAACTCTGCTGCTCAAATAATGCAGAATTGGAGCTGTGTCATGTCCATGTCCTTTATATTAGTCCAGCCATGCAGTATCAGAGGGAGCATTATGTGTTTCAGAGGTTGAAAAGATATTTGTTTCCAGTGCAAATGAAGAGACCGACAGTTTATTGAAAAGTTTATTTGACCAAAACATTGAATTAGTTCTAGATTAATGTGTATTAAATTGGGTTTAACCTTATTTATTCCCTTATTTCAATTTCTGTGCCAAGAATCAGAAACCATACCATCTGACAGTGGAAGAGTCTGTCACTGTATTGCTTCTTCAGAGGAAATTCTAGATGAAAATTAAGTCATAAATTTAGTTTTGTTTGGCATTCATTTTAGCCAAATTGTTACAGGCCATCCTGAAGACCTGCAATTTTTTCATGGACTTTTGGCTGACTCTCATAATTGTCAACATGTCAACATTCATTTATTGGTTATAATGAGGCATAAATGTGATGTAATGAAAATGCTGTTATGTGTCAAAATTATTCAAGCCTCAAACATGTTAATGAAGTCCTCAAATTTTCACAGAGATGAGAAACCTTTGTTAAAATACATTCGGGGTAAATCCAATTCTGAATCCTGTGAGGTCTGGTCATTTGACACTTCAGTGAGCTTGGCAACATTTCTGCAAAAGATGCCCTTAGGACAGTGGAATTGTATGAGTTTTAAAAAAAGATACAGACATTTCAAAGATATTTTTATTTAATAGATGTTAATCACAGTTCCCACCTGGCCCTGTTTTAATGGATATAAAATGCCAGTACAATACCTAGGCATTCTGTTTGCCAGATGCTCTAAATCTATATCTGAACATCTGATTCAAGAAACAAAGGGCTATATCCCACAGCAATGTATCATGGGTTCTAACTCTTTATATCCTTCTAGTACCTGCCTTCTACTATGAATTCCATCTTTCTATGTTCAGTTTTGAACAACTGCTTTTTTCTCCTCACCTGTCCTTCTCCCAGACTCTCTGAAGCCTCCCCTGTCCTTCTCCCAGACTCTCTGAAGTCCAGCCATTTTTTTTGACTGTAAGTGAATCTCCTTAACTCACTTCCTCTGCTTTTCTCTCCTCTGAATCCTTCTCCCAGACTCTCTGAAGTCCAGCCATTTTTTTTGACTGTAAGTGAATCTCCTTAACTCACTTCCTCTGCTTTTCTCTCCTCTGAAAAAAAAAAAAAAAAAAAAAAAAAAAAAAAAAAAAAAAAGCTGTTTTATTTATAAAGCACTTCAATGTCTGTGAGTCATTGCTCTATATGCCACAGCTGGTGACAAGAGGACGAGACTAGGTATTTGCCCACATCTCTGGGGTCATTAAATCAAATTCCATCCCCATCTGATCTGATGCAAACTGTGGAGTTATTAATTTGGGGATTTTTTTTCCTCCTACAAAACAAGACAAAGACCTTGTGTTAAGGCTTTAGTTCGTTTCTCTCTGTTCACTGCTGGTGTTTCTTACCATCTCCTGTCTTCAAGTACTAGAATAAGATATGCAGCAATATCAGATATTAGTTCTTGCTTTTGGAGTGCTCGCCTTTATAGATATTTGATTTTCTTTATATATCATTAAAAATAAATACTTCTGAAAATAAAAATGCCTGGAAAGGCAACATCCAGTGGACGATGTGCTTCAGTTGAATTAGCTAAAGTAGCTCTGACAAGCAGAATAAAATATTTACAGTGGCGATTGTCACTGATGGTGCAATCCAACCAATTCTTGACTATGCTGGAAGAGTGAAAGTTTTGGTTCTAGTAGGAGACAGTTCCATTGCACCAGAGTTACACTGCAATGTAGAGAAGTTATTTTCTACTTGTCAGGTAGTATTAACTGTAGTTCTAAATTTATTTCTTCTATTGCTTCTAAGGAACCACGTGAAAAATTCTGAGCTTTGTAACAGGTGGCTTCCATTTCCCTTCTCACCTTCAGACTAAGTGTTGATCAGCACTTTCCTGAATGTTCAAATGAATATTTAAAATCAGTTTAGAGGAGACTGGATTTCTGAGAATTAAAGACAACCTCCAATCCTTGCTGTTACAAGATTGCCATTTAGATTCAGATACAGTGATACAAATGACAAATCTTATATGGCTCAGGATACCAAGCACAGCTGGTTTATTTTTCCTCATAAATTCACAAATGTTTAGCCTTTCATCTTACACTGAGAAATTAAATTGCAAGATGTTAACCTTGCAAGATGATAGAGAACTCTAAGAAAATTGCCCTCCCTTTTGAAAAAAATCAGGAAAATTAAAAAAATAATCACTTAAAATTTTAAAGACAAATCAGTAAAATCAAGGTTACCACCAGTACTAGATAAACAAGGGTTACCTGGACACACAGACTGCAGTTTTGGCTATGGCTAATGAGGATGCTGCCTTTAGGGCTAGAAAAGGCAATTGCAATCACTGGAAGACATCCCAGGAACAGAGTGGTCACTCTCTATTTCATAGTGGGAAAAAAACTGCTGCTCAGAAGGAAAGTAATCAGGACATAATAAAAGTAGAGGCCAAGCAGGAGCAGAATATCAGGTAAGGAATGAAAGGGATCCAAAACAGCATTGACAGAAAGCAGCTTGTGAACCACCTTCTCAGAGCATCTCAGAGCCACTCATGATGATGATAACATCCTGTTTAAGCTGCATTCCCTATAGCTCCTCAGGACCTAAATTTAAGCATTCTGTATCTTTCCCTGAAAGAAGAAATGGAGCTTTCATACCTGCAAATGTTGACTTTGCAGCACAGAAATGCCTAGTCAGAGCATACAGCTTACTCTTTGTGAGTTGGTTAGAATAATTTTCTCCCCTCACCTTTCTCTTCTCACCTTTCCCAGTCCTGACTTTTGGCAAAATTTTAAAGAAAGAAAACTCTCCTGGAAACTGCATAAAGTATTAGTGCAAACTTCTTATCTAGTTTCTTGAAGACTGCTTGAAGCAAGAGTCTGATTTGTAAAGCACTAACTTTATTTCCAGTTATTCATAGGCTATGATCTCTGTCAGTGTTTTCAAAACTATCTGCAATGCTAATTCTAATGCAGGAATGGATGGCAGAGTATAGTCTGCAATCATTTATTTTACAGTTAAATGATGTAAATCTTTAAGTGGATTAATTTACAAATAATACATTCTGGCATGATCCCAAATCTCAGGGAGTTTCCTTTACAAATCTGAATCTTTGATTGTATGGATGAATACAGGATACAAACCCATCTGTTTCATGATTTTGTTTTAATATGTTCTTTTTATCTGAGCATATATCTGACCATCAACACATATAGCTGACACACCAACAGGACTAAACATTTGGGGTTTTTTGTTGTTTGTCTTTGCTTTATTTCCACCTCCGCTGGGTCCAGAGCTTGTGTTGCAGAGCTTTTACTGCATTAGCAATGTAGCAGAGCCTTTCTTCAGCCTGCTTATAAGCTTCAGCTTAATATTTTTTCCCCCTAACAAGACGAAGAGACTAGCTTTTCCCTCAGGAACACAAAACCTCATGAGTTTAAATCCTAAATCTCCTTATTCCGGGCCAGTGTATTGAATGCTCTCTGCAAAGTGCAAGCAATCAGAAATTACACCCTGAGGTGGAGATGTTGAACTTTGGGTGCAGCTTGTAGAAGCCAAAAGGCTGCTGTATAGGTCAGGTCTCCAGAGTAATTGTGTGACAATTCTCAGTCTACCTGATAGACTTAAATGAGGCTGGTGCAAACAAGGTGACAAAGTAATACACCGTGGCTCCAATCTAGTAGCTAGAAGCCTGGTCCTGCTTTGCTGAATAACTATTACTTTGTGTTTACTTGTCAGCTTAGGCAAAGCTTGCAGTACCTGCTTTCATCAAAGGATTCTTTGTACAAATAGACTGGTGTGCTGACTCTTCTGGCTTCACTACTGTCTCACAACTTCAAGTCATATTTGTGTCTTGATGTACACTGCAGGATTCCAATAGCAGCATCTATGCCTGGGACCTGGGAGTTTGGAGAGATAGAA
>NW_008676428.1:0-10171 GCF_000695815.1 Acanthisitta chloris
AGAGTAATCAGGCATTGGAATAGGCTGTTGAGGGAAGTGGTGGATTCACTCATCCCTGGAGGATTTTAAGAGGAAACTATGTGTGGCACTTAGTGCCATGGTCTAGTAACCACGGTAGGGTTGGACTCAATGATCTTTGAGGTCTTTTCCAACCCAGCTGATTCTATGATTCTATGATCTTGCAGAAGCAAAAGCCTAAGCCACACAGTACAGGAAGAAGCGAGGCTGCGGGTGGACAAAAGAACATTTCAGAGAGCCTTGGGATGGAAGAGGCTGAAAGCTTGTGCTTTTTGTCAGCAGCAGGCAGGCTCTTTTTTCATCCACGGTTCTGCAACAACAATAAAGAAGTCGGACACAGTAAGTAGGAAGCATCACAGCTTTGTTCAATATGTCTGTTGACAATGTGTCTATTGACAATGTGGATGATGGGATGAATGGTAGTCTTGGAAAACTGGCAGTAATACCAAACTTGGTGGAGCAATCAATGTGCTATAGGTCAAAATTGCTGTGCGGAGTGACCTGAAACACAGAATCATCACATGGTTTAGGTTAGAAGGGACCTTAAAGATCACCTACTTCCAACCCTCTCCCATGGGCAGGGACACCTCCCACCAGACCAGGTTGCTCAGAGCTTCATCCAGTCTGGTCTTGAACACTTCCAGGAATGGGGCACCCACAACTTCTGTGAGCAACCTATTCCAATGTCTCTCCACTGTCACAGTAAAGAATTTCTTTCTGGACAGGTCCTGAGAATGGCCAATGCAATGGTCAGCATTAGAGCACAGGGCGTTCAGTGGCAGTTGGGGGTCACTGGGTGGTTCAACCTGGGAAAGAGGAGGGGGAGGAGAGAACTCTTTCCTGCCTGCAACTGCCTGGTGGGAGGGACTAGAGAAAATAGAGCCAAACACTTCCCAGTGATCAACAGCAACAGGATGAGATGCAACAAACATGACCTGGAACATGGGAAATCCTATTAGATATTAAGAAAAGCCATAGCAGAGACGAGGCACTGGAACAGGGCCCAGAGTGGGTGTAAAATCACTGACCTTGGAGAAACTAAAATTGGACTTGACAAATCTCTGAGCAGCCTGATCTAACTGGACCTGCTGCTTTGCAGTGAATTAAATTAACTCCAGAGGTTCCTTCCAATCTAGCATTTTCTATGATTTCATGAAAATAATTTAGAATTTAAAACGGCTACATTTTAAAGGCAAATAATTAGCTTCCCTGGGTTTCTGTACACAAATTTGAATGTTCTTTTATGTACTTTACTATCCTTTTTTTTGCAAATTTCCTAAATTATGCACATACATAAAAAAATCTGGTGGGCCATTATTACTGTTGCATTGTTGTACATTGTTATCATTATATGCTGCTAAATGCAGTGAAAAATTTTCATTTGAGTTAGCATGCTCTAGTGACATTTAAGGGCGTATCATATTTAGGACCACTAGCTGTGTATCAGAATGTAACAGTGCAAGGTGCTGCACAATCAAAGTCAACAAAGACAGTCTATACCACAGGGAGCTTTAGAATTCAATAGAAAGAATGCCCTTGTATTCATGAGAAGGTTTTCAAGTGTTTATTGTGTTTTATTGGGTTTTTCTTTTTTTCTCACTGACATTTAGGACAAACGAGCAAAAGGAAGAACTGATGTGAAAGCACAAAAAAGAAAGGTATGTGAACTTTCTATACAAACACAAAGTGAGTTCTGAGAAACTCAGCTCATTGTGCATCTCCTGATGGAAAAAACGTTTTTTCATTTGTCTTGAAAATAAAGATAATTCTTGCAAGAGTTTTGCTGGTTTTGTGGGAGTGATTTCAACACACATCTTCTAGATAAGTTCATGGAAAAATACTTTCTCTATCCCAACACAAACTATTGATATTGAAGCCCAGAATGCCTGGAGGCAAGTCATAACAAACCATTGGGAAGACTTCTTGAGTAAGCCAGGTCAGAAAGTAATTTCAAAAAGTTCAGATTACATAGGTTTATCATATCATGAAAAACAACAATGGAGTGCAAAGTAGCAAAAGAAACACTACTACCATAATTCAAAAATAACAAAAACCAGACATCATTTATCTAGGTGAGCCTTTGATTTTTTCATGTACTGTGTCTTCAATAGATGTCAAGCCTTTTCACAGTGTACTTTCTTCCATATTTTCTCTAAAAAGAGGGAAGTCATGGGGCTTTAAAGTGAATACTCCTCACTAAGCCTGACCATTGCTGCCTGTTACTCACTTTCAAGCACCTCTATCCACTGCGTTTTAATTTCCATTCACATAGAAAACACACACAGTGACTTATAATATTTATTTTTGCCATTTTGTGTGCAGCCTGAGATTGCTTTGCACTGCAGCCTTGCCCTGACTGTCTCAGGTGAAGTGATTCAGCTTTCCAAACACTGGTTATTCTTTATCCTGTAACTTAACTGTCCTGGTCACAGAGCACCAAGGGAGTGGATGTCTGACTCATCTTTTTCTTACAGCTGCACTTGCAAGGCTGTGATGGAAAACAGATGTAGAAAACATGCTCAGATACTTAACAAACCAAGCTGATCTTCCCCTGAGATCCTTCCTTCACTCCCCAGCAAGAGCATGCTTGGTTGTAAATTGCAGTGTCTTTCATGAGGGACTTTTGCACATTACTGCTTTATTAGGGCTGCTCTGATTAGTTGTGATAGCTCAGAAAGGCTTGGGGAAGGAGATGTGTGAGCAGAACATAGCACATAGCTCTTGTACTCCTATCTGGGTGGGTTTGTAGTTAAGTACTGGCATTTGAATTATTTTTTCCCCTCTAAAAAATTTCTTTTAAAATTCTGGCTTGTATTTTGAAAGACAGTGGTTTGTTTTTTCTCTGAAACTTGTGGCTACTGTTGCAGTATTTAATATCTAAAATTGTTTAAACATCCCAAAGAAAAAGTGTCTGCTGTATGTGGACAAGAGAGTATCTCTCACTGGTGACTAAACAGCTTTAAACCTGTTAATCTGGTTGTCCGTAGTAGTCACAATCCAAGGAAAAGGAGGTAAAAGCTAGAAGGCTAGATTGTATTTGACATTGTGGTGAAGTGTGTGGCCATGGTCTATAATTCCCAGAATTTATACAAAGTTTCACGTTGTTTTTAAGATCTAAGCCAGCTTAATGCAACTGTATTTAACAAACAGGAGACATACACGGAGGAACACATACTCCCACTTGCCTTGTCCTTAGCAGGGCCATATACATATACATAGGCGAGTAGAAATAAATGACACACAGAGCAGCCATCACAGTAACTTCCGTATTTGTTCATGAATACAGCTACCATGTGTGGAAGGAACATTCATATTTGTAAATGGAGTTATACTCTGCAGATATTTCTCTTAGATGCCATATCATGTGTTAGATGTCACATCTGCACTTAGAACATTGCTGAAGGAATGGTTAGAGAACATCTCAGGCAAGTGTTACTGTGGTGCAATGGTGGATATGCATCTTTGTTTCTTGAAAACTTGTTCTGTGATTTAACTCCAGCTTCTTTTTATCTTTCCCTCTTTTTTTTTTTAAATTCCAGCCAGATGTAAAAAAAAAAGTAACCAACAAACATAAGGGTTTTTTTAAAACATGTGCTCAGTAATTTTATAACCAAATGTGTTTAGTACTATTCGTCTTAGAAAATGTTCTTAACAATGAAGCTGCTCCAGACAAAATAGATAAGAATTCTGCAAACTGCTGAAGGACAAAGAAGGACGTGAACAACTATGTATTTTGTGTTTGCTTATGCTCTTGAAAGTATGCATGTGATTTCTGGAAAATTCAGTTGATGTTGTGCTGGGTACAGTTTTATGACTAGCTGTTCAGTGATAAGCTAGCTGACTAAAGAGCTGTTTTCAGCAGAAAGAGCAAAACCTCTAATGGAGCTAATCTGTTGGGTTTTTTTCCCATTACAAAATAGGAAGGGTCTTGGTTACAAAATTCAGCTGTGGACTTTATGTACTGCAGGCCAGATCTCTCGCTTGTCTGCAGCAACCACTTCCAGCCTTCTGTGTTAGTGGGTTTGCAACCATAAAGGGATGTTTGCTCAGCCACTAGGAAGGAGATCTTTTGCATATTTGAACGGGGTCCAGGTTTACAATTCTGTCCCTCTGCATCTGAGGAGTGTGTTTGGGAATTGCATTTGGTCCACCCAAGCCGTTTGTTAGGTTTGTTACTAGATGATTTTTCTTGAATCAGGTACAATACCAATACTGGGAAACATCCATCAAAACACACAGTTTTTAATTCCCTGCTCTCCAACCATTGCTTGATAGCATGTTGTCCCTGTCTGGCCAGACAGCATGAGTCAGCTCATTACCTTTCAGGGCAGAATTGCTGTGAGGAAAAACATTCCATTGAAAATGGTAGGATGCACTGAGTGTGGCACAATTTCATCTTTTTCCTTAAAATCTTAAGTCCCTTCATGAATGAATGACCCTTATATGGTAAAAGTGCAGCCTGCTCTTTTGGCCCTGGAATGTTCAAAAGCATCACTTTTAGGCATGTTTGGTATTAAAAGGTATTTGGAAGGTCAGATTATTTTCTCTTTAATTTCTAATACATGATAAGTCTGAACACAGTGCATGTTTACTTCCTGCTCATTCCTGAAAGGGGCATAAAAAAAAGGATTAACCAGACAGCCTGCTGCTCTTGCTGCTGCTGCTGTCTATAATACTTCCTTTTCTGACACAGTTGCTCAGTGCCTGATGGAAAATTCCTATTGCAATCAGAAAGAGCCTTTCAGTTATTTTATGTACCTGTTCCATCAAATTCAATAACTAGTTACAGTCCTCTAAGATGGTAGGGGTCTTTAAAAAAATCCACCATCTACTAAATTCCATGAAACTGAAAATTTTAGAAAGTGTATAGAATGTGGCTTTGTTCTAGTCCAGTGTATAAGGTGGTTTTCTAGAGACACTACTCTGAGAGGATTCCCATCCTATAAGGAGGAATTAATTAAACATGGATGACAGGCAGGAGGACATGATTTCTGACCAGGACATTAAGCAGTACACAGAGGGGTGAGGTCTTCTACTCACTGTGTGCTATACTGCTTTCTGGATGAGGCGGCTCTTCCTGTCTTTCTCCTGGTAAAAACAGACTTTGTGAAGCCTATGTATGTGATAGTACTGACTGGTCTTTTCTGAAAAGAGAATGCATTCTTCTCCAAGAGAAATACAAAGGACCCACTGACCAATGGGAACAGGCAACAGCAGCATCATTTCTTGACCAGTGAGGATCTTTTAAGGGAATAACTTCCAAGGTTGCTCAGCTGGGCTTCCTTCACAGCTGGAAGTCTGGCTTCATCCAGAGACGTGCAGGAGTCTTGCATGAAAGACAGCTCCTCTGGGCATGAAACAACATAGAACATGTATTAAAGATGTGATTTTATGATGCAAATGAGCACTAGAGTGACTCAGGAGGGTGTCGCACTCCTGTCATTAGTGCTGTCTGGGAGTAAAGGTGCCTGAAAAACTGCATGTTAGGACTCCTCTGAATTGAAAACATCAGGTGGTAATCAAATTCATCACGTGAATTGATTCTGATGAAAGTGTATTTAATCCAAGGTACTGCAAATAAGATTTTTCTTTGTTGTCTTCAATCACAACAGTATTTATTGTCTGTTATTTAGACACATCATTTCTTTTAAGTCTTTTGGATCAAGGAGGCCTGGATAACTTCAATACTCATAAAAGTCAAGTTAGAAAGCAGGCATGTTCTGATTAAGACTCTTGAGGAAAGAGTTTCCTATTTTTAAATTTATCAGTTTAATTTTTTCTCCCCCAAAGTACTGCAGGGCTTTTTTGTGCAGGAGCAGGAATCCAAATCAGACCTGAAGGAGTGGTTTATCTGCACAGAATCACAGAATGGGTAAGGCTGGAAGGGACTACAGTAGGTCATGTGGTCCAACCTCCCTGCTCAAGCAGGGCCATCCTAGAGCACACAGCACAGGATTTCATCCAGATGGTTCTGGAATATCTCCAGTGAGGGAAGGGAGAAACCCTCTCTGAGCAATCTGTTTCAGGGGATGGTCACTTGCATAGTAAGGGAGTTCTTCCATATGTTCAGGTAGAATTTATTGTGCATCAGTTTCTGCCCATTGCCTCTTGTCCTATTGTTTTGCACCATCAACAAGAGCCTGGCTCCATTCTCTTGATATCCTCCCTTCAGATACTTATATGCATTGACGGGATCCCCTCACCCTCTCTGAGCAATCTGTTTCAGGGGATGGTCACTTGCATAGTAAGGGAGTTCTTCCATATGTTCAGGTAGAATTTATTGTGCATCAGTTTCTGCCCATTGCCTCTTGTCCTATTGTTTTGCACCATCAACAAGAGCCTGGCTCCATTCTCTTGATATCCTCCCTTCAGATACTTATATGCATTGACGGGATCCCCTCTCAGTCATCTCTTCTTGGGGCTGAACAGGCCAAACTTCCTCGGTTTCTTCTGGTAAGAGAGATGCTCCAGTCTCCTAGTCATCTTTGTTGCCCTCCACTGGACCCACTCCAGGAGATCCATGTCTCTCTTGTACTGTGGAGCCTAGCCCTAGACACAGCACTCCAGATGTGGCTCAACTAGGGCTGAGTAGAGGGATAGGATCACCTTCTTTGACAATATCCACTGCTCTTCCCTCATCCATTCAGGTAGTTGTTTCATCATAGAAAGCAATCAGGATGGTTAAGCATGATTTGTCTCATTGAATCCAAGCTGGCTACTCCTGATCACCTTGTCATCTGTGTGGATAGAGATGACCTCTGGAATGTGATGCCAGCTCTCTCAACACTTATGATGCATCCCGTCAGGACCCATGGACTTGTGGATGTCAGGTTTGCTAAGGTGTCCTCTTACCCAATCCTCCTTGACCAAGGAAAAGTCTTCCTTGCAACATTCCTTTACCCTAGTCTCCTGGGACAGATATTTTTGAGGGCTGGTCTTGTCAGTGATGATTGATGCAAAGAAAAAGTTCAGTAACTCTGCCTCCTCTGTATCCTCTGTTACCAGGGTCCCCCCTCCATATAGTAACAGGCCAGCATTATCCTTAGTTTTCCTTTTGTTATTGATGTATTTGGAGAAGCCCTTCTTGTTCTCCTTGACATACTTGGCCAGATGTAATTCCAGGTGGCCTTCCTCATCTTATTTCTACTTACTCTGATAACCTCTCTATATTAATTCCTAGTGGCATGACCCTGCTTCTATCTCCTGTGTATTTCCTGCTTACACCTGGGTAATGACAGGATGTCTTTATTCATCCATGGAGGTCTCTCGTTCCCTTTGCCAGATTTCTTGCTCATTGGGATGCATCGTTCATGAGCCTGAAGGATGAGGTTGAATATGAATTTCAACAGGAAATTTCTATGACCTGGCCTTCTCCAGTTGCCTGAAAACTCCCAGTCTACTGTCAGCTAAGTAACTATTGGTGAAAGCACTGACAAGTGTGTGGTGGGACCAGAAGATAAGGATTTTCAAGTGCATTTAGTATTACTCCTGTCAGACCCAGTGAAATAGCTGTATTCACATTCTGCTCTACTCTTTGTTTGCCTTATACAGGTACATAGTTCATTTGAAATATAATTAAAATAATGAGTTTTTTATGACGGTCCAATTATAAATCCTACACCTATGGTATCAAAGATTTTTAGTGGTTTTGGTAGTTGGCCCCCTTCTCCCTGAATGTTGTCAGCCATCAGTTTATAAGTTTGATTAGAAATGGAAGTATGCAACTGGCCACACAAAAAAATGAAAAAAGTTCTGTGTCTACGGGTTGGGGATATATGTATGTGGAAAGTAGAAAGTAAAACTACCTCTGAGCAAAAGTGTGAAGCAGTATGAATGTTACCTTGGTTTGTAAGCTCTTGGTACACTTGGATCTGAGTCACACCCTTCAGCCTATGCTGTCAAGCAGTCTTGTCCTTCTATGCAACACACACATTGCAGAACTAACTGGAGGTTTTTTCATCTTTGAAACAGAAATATTCCAAGGTAAAACTTTTATCATGCTAAGAAATAGCCTTGTGACAAAATCTGTTCTGCTCAGCCTTGGGACCAGGGCAATATTCAGGTCATTAGCACAAGGTCTAAAAAGATTATGATAGTGAGCACACCATGGATTTCTTTGAGTCAGTGCCTGCAAAATTGGCAGTTTCAGCACCAATCCTGCCACTACCCTTCCTCAGTGCGACCCTGCCTGCACACACACTATTAGTAGCACATTTTATTCACAGTGATGAATGACAACATAGGATCAACTGAAATGTAAAAGCCTACAGGAGCAACTTGTTCAGATATGCCTTATGGAAAGCAGACCACTTGAACAGGCTGCATTGACTTTAACAAATGCCTTGGTCCTGCATAGTGTTCCAGTTTCAAATTGTTTCACCCAAGAGAGTGTCTATTTGAAAGAACAAGAAAATGCCTGCACGTCTTTTTAAAAATTTGCTTAATGCTAAAATAAAGTGGGAGTGAATGTTAACTGATTCTAGCTTGGTAAATTATTCTTAAACTTAGGTTCATGGACTCAATTATGCAGTAAATATATACCACTATTTCTACATACATATATGCAGTCTGGGGGTAACTTCTCGGAAAGTGCTGAAGATAAAAAATGGTGTCTTCTCCCACCATCACAAAATGTAAAAAGAAAATATATAGGGAAAGTTAAATTATTTGTCTTTAAATCAGACATTTGGAACATTATGGTTCAGAATTTTGTTTACAACATATGTAATGGGATTACAGAATCACAGAATCAGTCAGGCTGGAAGGAACCACAGTGGTCCAATTTCCCTGCTCAAGCAGGGCCATCTTAGAGCACATGGCACAGGATTGAGTCCAGACAGTGGAGTCCAGTGAGGGAGAATCCATAACCTTTTTGGCAGTCTTTTCCAGTGCTCAGTCACCCACCCTGTAAAGAAGTTCTTCCTCACACTCAGGTGGAACCTTCTGTGCATCAGTTTCTGCCTGTAGCCTCTTGTTCTATTGGTCTGCATCACTGAGAAGAGCCTGGCTGCTTCTTCTCAGCATCCCCTCTTCAGATACTTAGATACACATTAAACACTAACATACATTAATGAAGTCTGCTCTCAGCCATCTCTTCTCAAGACTCAATAGGCTCACCTCCCTCAGTCTTTCCTGGTAAGAGAGATGCTCTGGTCTCCTAATCATCTTTGTTGCCCTCTATTGGATCTGCTCCAGGAACTCCATGTCCTTCTTGTACTGAGGAGACCAGACACAGCACTCTAGATGTAGCCTCATGAGGGCTGAGTAGAGGGGCAGGATCACCTTCCTTGTCCTGTTGTCAATACTCTTCTTAATGTATCCCAGGATTCCATTGGCCTTCTTGGCCACAAGGGCACACTGCTGGTTCATGGACAGCTTGTTGTCCACCAGGACCCTCAGGTCCTTCTTTGCAGAGCTAATATCTGCAGGTCAGTGTCCAACCTGTACAGGTGCTTGGGGTTAATCCTCTCCAGGTGCAGGACCCTGCTCTTACCCTTGCTGAATACAGATGGTTCTTCTCTGCCCATCTCTCCAACATGTCAAGATCCCTCTGAAGGGCAGCACTTCTGAGGTATCAGCCACTCCTTGCTGAGGAGGTACTCTGTCCCCTCATCCAAGCCATTCATTAATAAGTTGCACAAAACTGGGCCCAGTATAGAACCCTGGGGGACACCAGGAGTGACAGGCCTCCAACTAGACTCTGTGCCACTGATCTCAACTCTCTAGGATCTGCCACTCAGCCAGTTCTCAACCTACCTCACTGTCCACTTGTCCAACCCACACTTTAGTTTTCTGATGAGGACGCTGTGGGACACAGTGTCAAAAGCCTTGCTGAAGCAAAGGTAGAGAGTCAGAGATCCCTTCAGGTTGTTCTCATCCATGAAGACTGATGCAAAGAAGGCATTATAAGTCTGTATGTTTCAAAAGCTAAAAATAAAAAAAATGAAAAAAAAAAGAGACAAATCGGTGATGACTTGTTGCAACCTGTCATATTTTCCGTATTTTACAAGTACTTTAATCACTCCAAATTTATTCAGGCATCACAAGTTATATCCCAAGATCTACTGAGAACTCTCAGTCTCTCACCCACGCATGGACTGCATACCTCCTTTCAGACTTTCCTAAAATACTCCTGGGCATGCCCTACCACGAA
>NW_008676429.1:0-242 GCF_000695815.1 Acanthisitta chloris
GACGCGGCGGGAAGCAAGGGAGGAGGGAGCGAGGCGGGAAGGGGGTGGGATGGACGCGGGGAACGGGCACGGAGGAGGGTGAGAGCCCGGGGCAGCGCGGGGCGGGCGGCGGCAGCAGCCGAGAGTGCATCACTGGTCCAACAGCATCACTGGCTCCGACAGCATCACTGGCCCCAACAGCATCACTGGCCCCAACAGCATCACTGGACCCCAAAACCTCACCGGCTCCCCCCAGCCACACT
>NW_008676429.1:672-17783 GCF_000695815.1 Acanthisitta chloris
CGGCCCCACCGGCATCCCTGGCCCTGACGGCATCACTGGCCCCAGCAGCGTCACTGACCCCAGCAGCATCACTGGTCCAGCAGCATCACTGGTCCATCAGCATCACTGGCCCTGACAGCATCACTGGCCCCAGCAGCATCACTGACCCAGCAGCATCACTGGCCCCGGCAGCCACCATGAACAGCCAGAGCCCCCCAGGGTGCTGGAGGGGGAGAACAGAGAGTCGCCCCAAGGTAGAGACTGGTGGGACTGGTGGTGGCTGGTGGGGTGTGCAGGTATTCCAGGTGCTGGTGCTGTGTGTGCTGTGGAGAGCAAGGAGGAAAGGAGAGGTTGAAGTGGTTAATCACGGAACTACTTGGAACTCAAAAACAACTTTGGGGACTTTGTCAGTCCAAAACGTTTGCTAATGTGGGATGCTCTTGGTCATGGGATAAGAGCTGCTGCAGGTGCCTGTAGTGCTACATGAAGCTGATTCTGTGATTCTGTATCATAGTATCATCAAGGTTGGAGGAGACCTCTAAGATCATCAAGTCCAACCATTAACCTGTCACTGCTGGAAACCCTAAACCATATTCTGCTGCAGCAGGATCTTGACATGGTGCATGGAGTTGAGTCCCACAGAGCAGAAGGTTCTCACTTTCCTATTCCAGTGCCTGAACACCCTAAAATGGCAAACATTTCTCCTGACATCTAATCTGAATCTCCACTGTCTCAGTTTATGACCATTCCTCTCCTTGCAGCCATGGCAGGAGAGACCAAACGGATCTGATGGGAAGTTGCATTCCAGGTGTGATGAGGTTGTGTTGTTGCAGTTTGGAGGATAGTGGTGAAATGTCTCACAGTGGTAGTTAAATCTCACCACTTTATGGCAAGTGTAAAGAGTACTTATTCCAGGATATATAAACATTATGTTTTTCAAAAAGTGCTCCTTCACAAGTTGAGTGAAAGTAGTATTGGGAGTGAGCAAATACTATGTATTCCATGTGTAAATTCATGTCCTCAATGCGCAACAAAGTACTGAAGGTACCAATACCTTGCAAATTACTCTGATCTGTTCCCTTCCCTTTCTGGCAGAACTAGGGCAATGCATACAACTGTAGAACTTGAAAGTGCCTCTTTCAGAGAGAGCAGAATATTGGGCTGGGATTCACCTAATCTAATTCATATGTCAACAGTGATGATGACTGTAATAGACATCTAGACTCTTTATTGTCAGAGGTACTCCTAGTATTTTAGTATGAATGCCAAAAATATATTACAGGAATCACTTTGTAGAAACTGGTCTTTGTAGAGACCCAAAGTTAAGTCAGTTTATTCCCAAACAAATGGGATTTGATGTGTAATTTTAAATTTTGGAATTGCAGTTGATCTTCAGAATCTGTTTTAGGCCCCTACATGAATTTCTGGATTTCAGCACTAACTCTTTGCCCATTCCTTTATTTCCATTGAAAAAATTCACCTTTCATGGATCTGAAACAAACATGGTAACCTATTTTCTGTCGTATTTAAACATTCATAGCTATTCCAGTACAAATCTACTTAACTCCTTAGTTTTGAACAGATGTATTTCAAGTTAATTAACATTTAGCTTTTATGTCCTTTTCTTTCCTGTTAGATCCATTTTAGAAGGACATTCTGGCACATTCTACAACATAACAAAAAAGAGAAAATACTGACATTCAGAAGTTGCTTTAAAGTCTTACATTGATATCTATTTTAATTAGATATCTGCTTCATCTCCGTTTTGAAGAGTGTTTATCCATTTTACATTGTAGTCTTATTAATTACATGCAGGTTATTTTACAAACAGAAGCAGAAATAAGGCAAAGGAGGTCACCTTCAAGGCTTGACACCTTAATTAAGTCATTGGAAGAGGACAGAGACTACTATAAATGTGAGACTGAGAATTTGTTGAAGAAATTAAGAAACACACTTCCAAGTCCTAAGCAAACCTCTGTTGGTGGCAGCATGGCAAAAAAAATTTCATCCATCCAGGTAAGATTGGGAAATCACTTTGGAAGAGGAGGAGTGTGTTTGTTTTAGAATGTTAAACTACCAAATCTATAATTATCAGGCAGAAAAGGTAATTGATTATAAAGAGAAGGATGTGTAAGATGGGAATGGGCTGATAATGTGATTTTAGCTGCTGTTTTACACTGCCTGCACGTATGGCACTTGAAATAGATACTGGCAAGTGTTTGCATTTTATGTTATCATTAATGTGGTTGTCAGTACCATTTATGACAAAGATTTGCTGCTCAAAATAAATGCTTATTTTAGAAATGGTCTGTATATCTGGTCTCTTATAGTAAGAAATAAATATGTAGAATCATAGAATTTTAGGGGTTGGAATGGACTTTAGTCCCAACCCCTACTACCTCTGTGGGCAACCTGTGCCATCAGCACCCTCACAGGAAAAAAGTTTTCCTAATATAACCCAAATTTCCCTTCTTTCAATTTGTACCCATTGCTCCTTGTCTTGTCCCTGCAGCTCCTAACACAGATCCCTCTGCAGCTTCCCTGGAGCCCCTTCAGCTCCTGGAAGGTGCTCTGAGGTCTCCACACAACCTTCTCTTCTCCAGGCTGAACAGCCCCAACTCCCTCAGCCTGTCCTCACAGGGAGATGCTCCAGTGCTCTTAGCAACTTTGTGGCCTCCTCTGGACTTGCTCCAACAGTTCCATGTCCTTCTTACATTGAGAGCACCAGAACTGTGTGCAGTATTTCAGCCAGAGTCTCAAGAGAGCCAAGTAGAGGGGGAGAATCACCTCCTTTGACTTTGACTATTTAGAGGTTACCAAGTTGAAGACTGACTGAATCTTTCATAGAAGTTTCCAAACCAGATATAATAAGAAAGTGTTTTGAGTTTTGTTTCTCTATTTTAACCTTATATCATCTTATTCTTTAAGAGAGTGAGTTCTGATCCAGAAGTCTTGAAAATACTGAGAGAACACGAAGAACTTAAGTCAACTCTGAAAAAATATGAGCGTCTGGTTGCAGAAATTCAGGGTAACTCCAAAGTTCTGACTGCTGAGAGAGACAAAATTTTCAGTCTTTATGAACAGGTAATTGTATTAATATTTATATGCTTAGTTGAGATAACAAGGTGATGTGCAAGAAAAAAGTTTCTATTTTTGCTTTTGAAAAAGGAAAAAAAGCAAAGCATTTGTTTTAAAAAAAAAAAGAACAAAAAGTTAGGGAAATTGTGTGATTTGAATCTGTCAGTTCAATACAAGTTTGCAAGTGCTGTCCTGAGATGGGAATGCTTTCCTGAATCAAAGAATGTATGCACAAATCACTACTTCATCTTTGATGTTACAGTTTCTGGGTGCTCTGCATCACCAACCATAGGCCACAGGAATATATCACTTTAGCTCTTCCATCTTTCTCTTCTGCTGCTGTTTTTAACAACAGGCACAGGAGGAGATTTCCCAGCTTCGTCAGGAAGTTATAAAATGCCCCAGGAACCCTAAAAGCACTGCAGCAGCTCAGGCTGTCTTAAGGCGTGTGGAGATAGAAAGGGATAGAGCTCTGTCAGAGCTGCTAAGGATGACTACGGAACGCGATAGCCTCAGGGAGCAGCTACAGGTTTGATCCTCTCCCATCCCCCCCAGGTTATTTAAACCTGAAAACTACTTAGTACTGTAATTAAAGTTGCCAAAGATTTCTATTCTGATCCTGAGAGTTAATTGCTTTACAAGTCTGTGGTGAGTTGAGACTTGTCCTATGTGTGATTTTGTTGTTGCTGTTATTTGATAACAGATTTCCCAAGCAACTGCGTTTAATGAGAAGGCTCATTTGGAACAGAGAATTGAAGAGCTTGAAACTGCTATTCATAATGTAAGGCAAAATAATTATTTATGGAATGGCAAATATAATGCAGGTGATGTTCGTGGTTAATCCTGCAGGACCAACCCGACTGTTTTCTGTCAGAAAACGATAGGCTGAGTGGATGTTATTTACTAAGAGTGTTTCCCCTCTACTCTGCTCTGGCAGAGGGACATGGACCTGTTGGAGTGAGTCCAGAGGAGGACATGAAGATGATCAGAGGGCTGGACACCCTCTCCTGTGAAGTCAGGCTGAGAGAGTTGGGGTTGTTCAGCCTGGAGAAGAGAAAGCTCTGGGGAGACTGTGCAGCACATTCCAGTCCCTAAAGAGGACCAAGGGTTAGGGTTAGGGTTAGGGTTAGGGAAGGGACTTTTTACAAGGGCATGGAGTGATAGGGCAAGGGGGAATGGCTATAAACTGCAAGGGGGCAGGTTTAGATTAGATATAAGGAAGAAATTCTTGACTGTGAGGGCGGTGAGGCACTGGAACAGGTTGCCCAGAGAAGCTCTGTATTCCCGACAGTTTGACCTAGTGGTAGGTGGTTTGGAAATGGATGATCTTCAAGGTCCCTTCCAACTAAAACCATTCTCTGATTCTCTGATTTTTAGACTGTACCAAGTCTTTTGACGCTGTTAGCCACAGTATCATTGTATTCAGATTGGGATAGGCTTGTTCTACTTGGAGTAGAAGTGGCTTAAGAGGCATATAAATCCTACCTGCCAGTACTCCTCAAGGAGTCATAAACAGGTTTCCTACAGCAGTGCATGGTGGAGGGATGAGCAACAACAGACATCAGCTGAAATGAGAAGGGTTCAGACTGAATGCAAGGAAGTGCTTCTTTCTCATAAGGACATTTGAACAGTCTCCAGCCTCTGAAATGAGAAGGGTTCAGACTGCATGCAAGGAAGTGCTTCTTTCTCGTAAGGACATTTGAACAGTCTCCAGCCTTGATCCTTTCAATACTGGACTGGACAAAGCCTTGAGCAGCCTTTTACAAGACTGGACTGGACAAAGCCTTGAGCAGCCTGACCTCAGAGCTGGCCCAGCTTTGATCAGGAGTTTAGACTAGAGACCTGGAGTGCATTGAAAGACCTGATGCTTCAAAACCAAATGTAACTGGACTGTTCTGGCAAGTCTTACTTAATATGGTTTAAGTTCCTTGTGTGCAACCTGATGCTTCAAAACCAAATATAATTGGACTGTTCTGGCAAGTCTGCTTAATATGGTTTAAGTTCCTTGTGTGCCCAATTCTTTGCTAACATAAGGCACTAAAACACAAAATGAAAACATTAATGAAATGAATGTAACTCTTAAAATTATTTACAGTCTTGGTAGAAGTAGATTTTTAAATAGATTAACATTGATTTCTGTAGTGTATCTTTCATTTAGATCTTGTGGTTATAAATTCTGGTTCATTTTCTTTTTCCCCTTCAGCCTTCTGAAATCATACCAAGCTTATAAGTGTAATTCTGAGGGTTATAATATTAAACTGAGTGCATCTGAGATGAAGAATACACTGTAGGCTTAAATAGCTCTGAGTAGTAAATTAACTTTAATCACACACCTACATAAGAGGTGTAGTGAATATTGGGAGCTCTGTTTTAGGTACATCATCTTATTTCTTCAGTTCTTTTGGTCCCCTTTGAGGGAGATACATCAACATGAAATTTATGGCACTAGTTTTGGAAAAGTTACTGTATACCAGAGGCTAACTGACTTGCTCTTTAGAGGTATTGCCTTTGGTTATAGTAAGACAGAAATTAGTACTGGAAGAACTGGTAAATGAGGAGAGGGATGAGGTGAGAAGTTTGTACTTTTAAAGAGTTGTTTCAAAGAAATCAGGAAGGACAGTTCTTTGAATGTTGAGTGTAAGCATTTGAATAAAAAGATGCATCTATTTTTAACATGGAGATTTCAAATTAGCTTTGCTGGGGTCTGTGCAAGAGGTTTTGAACCTGTTCTTGATTCTAACTACAGACCTGAAGGCCTTGTGGCAGTAACTTGGTCACACAGGGCTTTATACAAGAGTTTTATGGTGATTTCTCCATCCAGTTACTGGCATAGCTATATAACCTCATAGAGGTCTAAAGTCATCGTTGGTCATGTTGTATCCTGAGCTGGGATTTTTGCCCTTATACCTTCATAATAATGTTTTCTCTTATGTTACTTTGCACTGAAAATTTTAATGCTGATCAATGCCAAATGTTTTTGCTCGTGGGCATAATTAGCAACTGAAAAATTACATAAATAAATGAAAATATTCCCAGAGATCTGAAAGAAAGGAAATTGTTTGTCCTTCAAAGGAAGTGAAAATCACTTTTCAGCTCTTTGCCAATTATCTTCAGTAGATTTGGAGTCAGGCCTTGAGAAAATGAAATACATTTCTTCTGCAGCAAAAGATTTGTGCTAAAAACAGAGTCAAAATTGAATTAATATCATTTTTTATGCAGCTCTTTTTTTCCCCCCAGCATTTAATGTTTATTTATATTTGTAGTTAGACAGTGAACGGTTAGAACAGATGTCCAAAGTGGCACTGATGGAGGACAACATTGATTCTCTGGAAACTGAGATGAAAAGATTGGCCAGAAAAGTACTGGACTCTGAAACTGAGCTGAGTCAACAGAAAGCTGAATATGTTTCTCTCAGGTAAGTATGAGGATTTAATTGCACTAATTGGACTATTAACATCAGCCTATATTCATTGATTTTCATAACTCATATAGGTGTCATAGCTCAAAGGCAAAGGAATTTACAATAGGTGCTTATGAATCATCATTTTTTGGAATGAAATTGTTTTCCTCATTGCTTATTTATATGTAAATGTTCCTGTCTTGTTGATATGATGATATGCTGGAAACCATTTTCAGTGAAGAAGTAAAATTCACTTTGACTTGGAGTTAGGAGCTCTCTGTGAGGAGCTGCAGGGATTGATGGGTTTTGGTAAATTGCTATGAATAATTTTGTTTTCATTGTTCTTATTGTTGTTTTTATAAAGGCAGGCAAACATGCATAAACTAATGAGTGCCACGTGCCCTTAGTTTTAAACACCCATTTCTTAGTCTTGGAGTCTTTTCATGAGAAGAAATTAAATGGAAACTTTGCATAGGGTTTATGGCCCTGCTGGAGTTCCTAACCATGTTCAGACACATGTGGTAGGACCAGACTCAGGGAATTAAGCATAGGTCAGTGAGTGCAAGCTAAAAAATGATAATTTACTAACTGGAAGGAAAGATAATCACGGGTGAAGTTTGTTCAGAGAGACATAATGGATGAGATCAGGCTGAACTGGGCTCCAGAGTGCACAGGCTGCCAGAGAAGATACTGCAGCTCTTTCCTCTTGTATTGCCTGAAATAGAATTCAGTTAGGCAAACACTCTCCTAACCCTCTGTCCTTGCAGGTGACTGGTGTAGTGACACACAGGTGGTGTAGTTTTTTGTTGGATGTTGCCTGGTGGGAGTGCTGGGGATGTGATACTGTGCTGGTACACAATACTCTTCTCAGGAGACAGAGATTGCTAAAATAGCATGAACTCCTTTGCCAATCCAGTCCTGAGCTACTGCTGCTTTGTACTAAATTGTCAGACTTATGAATACTGTAAAAATTGAGTTGTTGAAGATTAGTTGCTGCTACTGAAATATCTTTTTCTTTCCGCCCCCAAACTAGGCTGATAATTCTCTTTGCTTTCTTGAACAGAATCATTAATATTACTATGTGATTTGAACAGGTAACTTGGGTGTAACTTGCAACATTCCAGTGTGTGTTCCAAGGGATGATTTTTGGTTTAATTATTTTAGTGAAGTGTTTACAACCTGTTTTTACCTGTTGTAAAGAATTCTTCTTACTTTTCTGTGACCCTCTGCAGCAAAGTGACAGGCGAATGGTTGGACTCAATGATCTTAGACATCTTCTCCAACCTTGATGATTCTAGGAGTATTCAGAATTTAATGTACAAAAATTAATATTAACATGAATAAAATATCCCAGATAGGCTAAAAGTACAGAAGAATCTCACTTTCTGCTACCTTTTGCAAGCTTAGTGGCATTTCAAAAAGGAAAAAATTGAATATATCTATGTCTGAGTTCTCCTGTCTGGTGCTTCTGCTTTTCCAGTTTATTGCATGAGAAGACAGAACAGAGTCTTTCAGAAACTCAGCAAAGCCTTGTTAGGAAAAAACATGAAGTGCAACTTAGCCAAGAGAAAATTATGCTTTTGGATGAAAAAATTGGTGAGTGAAAGATACAATTTCATAATACAATTCAATAGGGTAATTTTTATAATCTGCATTTTTCTGTACTTTTTTTCTTAGAGGTTGAAAGAAGTGGGGAATGCAAATAAATACACCTGCCTCAGTTTTAACCTTTCAAGTGCAAAACATATGTTTTCTTTCATTGTGGGAAGGATATTGCATTTTAAAATTCTATAATGGAGCTCTTGCAAGTAAATTTCAGCTGGACAATGTGTGTTGGTGCCAAATTGCAGTGTCTGAGCATATCAGTTATATTTATGACCCACCAAGGCAGTGGTAGCATCTCTCAGCACCATAAGGTGATGATGATGATGGAAATCAGGAAAACACCATTTGACTTTCCCTGGGTGATGCCATGCTCACTGCTACTGTTGATTTTCTTGTCCTTAATGTGCCTGGAAATCATTTCCAGCATTACCTGCTCTGTCAGAGCAAACTGGGTTTGAACACTTGGCAGGTTCTTTTGGCATCCAAAAACATGAGGTAGAAATCTGAGAGCCTTTCATCCTGTGTTTTGAAGTATGGAAGAAATTCTGTGGAAAAAGTAGAACGTGAATATATGCTATGATGCCCCTGAGAGACTGTTTTATCTCCTGGAAGTGGTTAAAAAGTGTCATTGAGCTATATAAAGAGTAATTTGCAGCCTGCATGGTTTTTGGTGATATGTAAAGCTCACTAAGAGAAGGGTTTCTGTGATTCTTCTCTGCAAATGCAATGTATGTAGATCAAACACAGATTGATTCTGTGGCCATTGAAAGGTAAATGTAGTGTGTAACACAGTGCTAGGGAGAGACATTTTTTAGAATCTGGTTTTGTAGTGAGTAGATTGCTTTTTTCATTATTATATTGCCCTTCTTAAGCAGTGTTGGATTTTATAATGACATTACTCTTCCTTAATTTTACGTAAAGTTCATTCAAATAAAAAAAAAACTTATAAAAAATGCCTAATATCAGGATAGCAGTCTCTTCCCTCATCAGTCAGTCCATGCTGTAATCTATATATTGCCTCTGTGTACACTAATTCTATTCAAGCCTTTATTGCTATAATACCCAAGAAAGTTTTTTTAATGATCTAAATATTTGCTCTTTAAAAATCGATTTATTTTGAGCCAAATAATTTAAGGCCTTCATCTAAAAAGGAAAGCACTCCCATAGATATCAGTGAGATTATTTATGTATTTTGCAAAGGTTTATGCTTCAGTGTTCTCCTGAAGGGAAAATTTTGCCTTGTTCTTTTCTGCTTCAGAAGTGTATCCAAAGAATTTATTCAAATTAATAAAAGTGGGACCTTTCTGATTGAGTCCAGGTAACTTTTCAAGACAAAGCCTTGTACAACAAGAGGAGATCTGTGCTTTGAAAAAAACAGTTGCACAGCTTGGTAAGGAGAAGGCATCTCTGCAAGACTGTGTGGAAGAAGGACAAGACAAGATTGCTGCTTTTGAGGAAAGCCTGGCAATTAAAGTATGTTCTAGTCTGTAAATATTCACAACAGGTAAACAGGGAAAAGGATCTGTTTGGTCTCACACCTATATTATATTGGTATCTACATCACTTCTCGGTGCTGACCCAGTTCTGCTCTACTTTCAAGGCAACAGGAAAACTCATGTTGATTTAAAGAGCAGCAGGTCTGAGCAGTTTTGATTTTAGATATTTTGTGTGGTATATACTTACTACAGAACCACAGAACCACAGAATCAGTGAGGTTGGAAGGGACTACATTGGGTCATTGGTCCAACCTCCCTACTCCAGCAGGGCCACCCTAGAGCACATGGCTCAGGATTGTGTCCAGATGGTTCTGGAATATCTCCAGTGAGGGAGAATCCACAACCTCTCTGGGCAATCTGTTCAGTGCTCAGTGACTGCACAGGAAAGTTCTTCCTCGTGTTCAGGTGGAACTTCCTGGGCATCAGTTTTTGCTGTTACCTCTTGTTTATTGGTTTCCACAAGTGAGCAGAGTCTGATCCATCCTCTTGGCACTTCCCATTGATGGACTTGAATATATTAATGAGGTTCCTCTTGGTTGTCTCTTCTTGAGGCTGAACAGGCCCAATCAGCCTTTCCTCATCACTGAGGAGCTCCAGTCACTTAATCATCAAGATTCAAGATATCAAGAGAGGAGACTTTAAGTACTCTCCTGAAGTGGAGAAAGGCAGCCAATAAAGTATTTTGTTTGTCATAAAGGTTAGCCAGAATCCTTCCTCAGGGTCCACTTAATCATCAAGATTCAAGATATCAAGAGAGGAGACTTTAAGTACTCTCCTGAAGTGGAGAAAGGCAGCCAATAAAGTATTTTGTTTGTCATAAAGGTTAGCCAGAATCCTTCCTCAGGGTCCCCGTTTGTCATAGAGTTAGCCAGAATCCTTCCTCAGGGTCCCTTGATGTTAAAGATGCAGGGTACTAAATAATATTGCCTGTGCTGTCATTGAAGGAACACCTGAAATACATTTATTCACCTTAAGGAGTATTGCACAGTGTGATTTCAGTCTATATAATGAAGTTGCCTAGTTATTAGTTCTGAAACATTATTTTTCACTTCAGTTTAAGTGACCTGGATATTGATTTAGAACAAACTAAGTAAGGTATTTTTTAACTGTTGTGATTTAACTCGAGAATTTGCATTGATTTTTAACAAAACTTTAAAGAGAAGGTATTGCAGGACAGGCTAAAATCATCTTTTCATAAGCACTGACTTTGTAAATTGTAAAAAGGTGTCAGTTTTAGAGAAGGGATTTCTGTCTCTCACCTCTCTTGTGTCTCCAGTAGGAGATATTTTCTAAGTCTATCTATGCTTCTTTTAGTATCTCTATCCAAAGACAAGGGAATAATGTAATATATTCTGTGATGGAATTCTTGTTTTATCCATTACAAACTTCTAGACAAGTAGATTATTCATTGTCAAAAAGTTGTCTTAACTTACCTAATAGGCAAAAGACATAATTTTGTTTTGAGACTGTGAGCCAAATGCTACATTTAGAAACATAAAGGATTAAAGAAATTAATTAAAATCATTATGTTTTGCAGAAGATAACATTTGTTCCTTTATTTGCCAAATTAAAAAAAGAATTTTTAGCTCTAAACAATATATGGTGCAACTCATAAAATCACAATCCATCTTTCATGAAATAGTTAAATTAATCAGCTAGCTGAATAAAAGGAAATATAAATGATAATTTTTTCCATTTATACTGATGAGTGGTTAGAAGTTTATTTTAATTTTGTATTTCTTTTCAAGGAGAAAATAATTTCAGATTTCAAGATTCTGATTTCTGAGTTGGAGCATTCCACAAAGTAAGGATGAAATGTCAAGATCATTATCAAATTGTGGTTAATTGATAGCATTAAATGAAAAATCGAATCGTAGGATGTGCTGATAGATAAATATTTTTTTACTCTATTAAATATTAAAGTGCTGCAGCTTTGATTCATGACTTGAAAACTTAACCATTGGTAAAGCTGTCATTTTTATTCAATTGGGCAGTGTTGTCATACCTGAAGAATATTTTATTTGCTGCCTAGAAAATCTGCTGAAACACTCTCCGTCTGTGAGAAAGAAATCACCAGTTTGCATCAACAGCTAGAAGAAACCAACAAAGAGCTCACACAGACTAACAGGGACAGAGAATCACTAGCTCAGGAGAATGACAGGTTACAAGAGCATCTTTCTAATGTTAAACAAGACATTCAGGTATGTTCATACAGAGAACCCTGGATTATGGTGTCTTTTCCAAGTAGTGCAGAGAATTGGTGGGTCCTCATCGGAAGTAAATCTGCAAACTAGTTTTTAAGTTGATGTTTCAAGCTCTGATTTTGCCCTTATTGCTCAGCTCAGTTGTGTAATGGTTTGGATGGGTGTCTTAAGGAACAGCTAATTAATGAGGGTTTTTTCCTGATCTTAAAGTGGAATCGTAGAATCATCAAGGTTGGAGGAGACCTCTAAGATCATCCAGTCCAACCATTAACCTGTCACTGCTGGAACCCCTAAACCCTAAACCAGATCCTCCAGTGTCAGATCCAGACACCTCTGGAACACTTCCAGGGATGGTGACTCCACCACCTCCCTGGGCAATCTATTCCAGTGCCAAATAAGAACAATGTGGCAGCTCAAACTGCTGCTTATATGGATAAGTAGTACATATTCCAAAATAAAAACAATGTGGCAGCTCAAACTGCTGCTTATATGGATAAGTAGTACAAAGGAAGTGCTGAGTGTTTCTTAGAATCATAGAATCATAGAAAAATAAAAACAATGTGGCAGCTCAAACTGCTGCTTATATGGATAAGTAGTACAAAGGAAGTGCTGAGTGTTTCTTAGAATCATAGAATCATAGAATCAACCAGGTTGGAAGAGACCTCAAAGATCATCCAGTCCAAGCCTACCGTGGTCACTAGACCATGGCACTAAGTGCCACATCAGTCTCAGCTTGAAAACCTGCAGGGATGGGGAATCCACCACCTCCCTGGGCAGCACATTCCAATCCCATTCCAATCCCATTCCAATCCCATTCCAATCCCATTCCAATCCCATTCCAATCCCATTCCAATCCCATTCCAATCCCATTCCAATCCCATTCCAATCCCATTCCAATCCCATTCCAATCCCATTCCAATCCCATTCCAATCCCATTCCAATCCCATTCCAATCCCATTCCAATCCCATTCCAATCCCATTCCAATCCCATTCCAATCCCATTCCAATCCCATTCCAATCCCATTCCAATCCCATTCCAATCCCATTCCAATCCCATTCCAATCCCATTCCAATCCCATTCCAATCCCATTCCAATCCCATTCCAATCCCATTCCAATCCCATTCCAATCCCATTCCAATCCCATTCCAATCCCATTCCAATCCCATTCCAATCCCATTCCAATCCCATTCCAATCCCATTCCAATCCCATTCCAATCCCATTCCAATCCCATTCCAATCCCATTCCAATCCCATTCCAATCCCATTCCAATCCCATTCCAATCCCATTCCAATCCCATTCCAATCCCATTCCAATCCCATTCCAATCCCATTCCAATCCCATTCCAATCCCATTCCAATCCCATTCCAATCCCATTCCAATCCCATTCCAATCCCATTCCAATCCCATTCCAATCCCATTCCAATCCCATTCCAATCCCATTCCAATCCCATTCCAATCCCATTCCAATCCCATTCCAATCCCATTCCAATCCCATTCCAATCCCATTCCAATCCCATTCCAATCCCATTCCAATCCCATTCCAATCCCATTCCAATCCCATTCCAATCAGTATCCTTTGACTGGCCTAGCGTACCTAAAGGTTTAGGACTTCTACTTGCCAATAATTGAACACAGTACACATTGTAATGAGAATCTAAACTTTATGAATAGTATTGTATTTATGTTTCTTTTTAAGTGCCATTTGGATAAAAGACACTTGAAATAGTTATAATATAACCTTACATCACCTACTGTCTTAATCTCTGTGCAGTTCCTAGTTCTCTTTCTCAAGCAATAGTTACGAGAAATTCGGTGTGTGTTCTCCTAATGCTTATGGATTTCTTTCTCCTGATTGGGAGATAACAATTAATTAGGATATAAGCAATTAATTAATAACGAAACCACTTAATTCAAATATGTATCTCTTCTGCTTTTACACCTGTGGGCTTTTAAGAGACTGAAAGATGTAAAAAGAGGGAGCTAGCTCTGAGCTCTGCTTCCTAAATGGGACAGGCTGTTTTGTGACAACCATCCAACTGCTAAATAAACCACCTCTATTTTTCTCCTTAACTGCTGCATCCCTTTGATGACATTTTTCAGAAGACTTAGCATTATTCGTAAATCAAAGAAGACAATAATTTTTGACAAAGGAAATTTTTATAGAAATATCCAGAAGGTAGATTTTATATTGATTTTAAAAAACAATTTATAAAACCATTGGCATTAGATACACACTAATTCTATTGTTTTGTAAAGCTACAAGCAGTATGCTTTAACCTTCCCAAAAACATCTCTCTTCATAGGTGCTACATAAAAAACTAGCAAAGTACCAGAATGAGGCTGATGTTCTGAAGCTGAAAGCACAGGATTCAAACACACATATTGTCAGGCTGAAGGATGTTCTGAAGTCTCAAGTGAGTATATGAATTCCAACTGTTAAGGAAAGCTGTTGTTTTAGTTACAAATGAAATTGGAACAATATCTCCAAGGAAGAATTTGCTCCATAACCAAACTTGGTTACATTCTACTCATTTGTTTTGTTAGTTTGAACACATTTTCACTGCTTTTCTTGAAGTAAGCAATTAATGCAGAGTATTTCATTGTGGTTACACACACACACACACACAGAGTCACACGTATGTGTTCATTAAATTAGAATTTCAGACAGTGAATAGTACAGAGACTTGGAAGACTTTTGTCTTTATTACTATGTGTGTTTAAATTTAACAAAATTTCACCGTACTATATTGCTATACCTTGTATTTCTAATGTTAAACTGCCCATGGTTAACAGATGCCTTTTGCTCATTGAAATGTAGTTAGTCATCTTGAACAAAACACTGGCTTTTGAGAAGTCTCTCAATGTTTTGGCTAAATGACAACATTTTGTTCATCAGAAAGGGACTTGACAGTGCTGGTGGCAGTGACTCAACATGAGCCAACAGTGTGCACAGGTGGCCAAGGAGGCCAAGGGCATCTTGGCCTGGATCAAGAACAGTGTGACCAGCAGGACTAGGGCAGTGCTCATCCCCCTGGACTGGGCACTGGGAGGTCACAGCTCAGTGCTGTGCTCAGTTTTGGGCCCCTCACTGCAAAAAGGACATTGAGGCACTGGAGTGAGTCCAGCCAAGGGCAACGAGGGCAGAAAAGGTCTGGAAAACATGTGGGATGAGGAAGGGCTGAGCGAATTGGGTTTGTTTGGCCTGGAGAAGAGGCTCAGGGGTGACCTCCTGGCTCTCTGCAACTCCCTGCCTGGGTTGGAGAGAGGTGGGGGATGTGTGTCCTGCCAGGGCTGCAGGGAGAGGACTAGAGGGAATGGCCTTGAGCTGAGACAGGGCAGAGTCAGATTAGATGTTAGGAGAAATGTTTTCCCTGTTAGGATGTTCAGGCACTGGAATAGATTGCCCAGGGAGGTGGTGCAGTCACCATCCCTGGAAGTGTTTCAGAGGTGTCTGGATCTGGCACTGGAGGATCTGGTTTAGGGTTTGTGGGTTCCAGCAGAGTAGCAGGTTAATGGTTCTCCTCCAACTTGATGATTCCATGGTTTTCAGTGGAAAGAGCATATCAAATATCATGCCTGTAGATCTATACATATCCCTATTTTTTGGAACTTACTGTAAATTATTAAGTAAACAAACTTTATGTGTTAGGAGAGAGAGAACCGTGAACTTTTGGAGAAGTACCACAGAGCCCGTGAACAAGGAGAAATTTGGGAAGCAAAATGCCATCAAGCAGATGCAGAATTTTCCTCTGCTAGACTGGCACTGGCCAGGGCAGAGTCTGAGAACCACAGGCTGAAGGAGAAAATAGAGTCCCTTGGAACACAGATGGAGCAAGTGAGTTGAAATCATTCTTTCCATAGTTCATCCTTGAAACGGTCTAGTTGTGTTTTAAAATGATGTTTTAATGCCAATTCTCATATTTTAGAGACATTTGCTACAATGAAGTGCATGGATTTTGAGTTTATAGAATAACATTATTAGAATTCCTCTAGCCACACTTGAAGAGTGATTGGGCACTGGAACAGCTCCCCAGGAAAGGTGTCACAGCCCCAATCTTGACAGAACTCCAGAGGTGTTTGGCCAATGCTCTAAAATGATGTTTTAATGCCAATTCTCATATTTTAGAGACATTTGCTACAATGAAGTGCATGGATTTTGAGTTTATAGAATAACATTATTAGAATTCCTCTAGCCACACTTGAAGAGTGATTGGGCACTGGAACAGCTCCCCAGGAAAGGTGTCACAGCCCCAATCTTGACAGAACTCCAGAGGTGTTTGGCCAATGCTCTCAGGCACACGGTGTGATGTGATGGATGTCTGTGCAGGGCAGGAGTTGGACTAGATAATCCTCAAGGATCCCTTCCAATTCTGATGATTCTGTGATTCTGTGAGAAAAAAAGTCTTAACAAATAATAGCATATTTGAAGGAAAGAAAAATATAAAATACTCTGATGTTTGGAGTGACTGAAGGCATAAAGACACACAGGACTCTACAACATATTTGAATCATATCCAATGCTTTGTCACCTGTTATATTCCTGTCCTTGCTCCTCTTGCTTCCAGCTTTTCAACCTTCCTTCCACTGCTTTAGGTGCCTCAAAGAGCCTTTTGCCACTTAAAAATCTGGAGATGGCTTTGGAAATATGTTGCAAACATATACACATGGTTTGGAGTTTTTCCAGCTTTTGCTGCAGGTCATCTCTGGTTTCCTGAAGACCACATAAACTACTGAGGGCTACTCAAGAACATTAGATATTCAAGAGGAACCAAACTGTTGCTGGTCAGAAAGCAGATGAGAACATACTAATGAAACAGCAACAGCACAGGAAGATTATGTGGCAGATTTTGACTCTATTTTTATATAATAAAGCTGGTACATGATCCTAGTTTGTCCAGTGAGCCTCAAACTGGTAGAGACTTCATCATTTTAATTCCTTCCCACATGCCTGCTATTTAGTATAGGAGCAAACAGCCTCTTCATGAAAGCTGTCAACAAATTGAGTCAGTATTCCAAATGTCATGTTAAGGTTCATGCAGTTACATGTAAGGCACAGATCTAAAACACAGAACCTTTTAATCAAAAATCTTAATGTGCTCAGCAGTGCTCTGTATTCCTTGAGATTTTTTTTAGGTGAGACAGAACTGGAGTTAATGTGATGTGGTCCCCATACAATCATCTCTCTGGATGTAATTTCTAGTAAATCCTTCAAGGAAATCACAGTGCTTTACCCCTCACTTTGCTCTGTTAACCTCCCTGGCTCATTCTGCCACCCACTGAAAATTAAGTAGTTAAAAGTGACTGACTAGAAATGCAAATATCACTGGGCAAAGCACAGGCATTTTTA
>NW_008676430.1:0-1802 GCF_000695815.1 Acanthisitta chloris
CCGGCAGCGCAACAGCGACTCGCCCGGGGCAACGGGAGCGCCCCTCGCTCAGCCCTGCCCGAGCCAGCGCTGGTGCCGAACTGCAGAACCCGACTCAGCGATGGGAAAGCGACAGATGGACTTGTAAACGGCGATTTTGCGAAGTGCTGAGCCCGCAGAAGCAGGTTAATAACCTGCCCGAGCCCCCACGTGAAGCCGTGAAACCTTGATCCACTCGGGAGAGGCAGAGGGCACCGCTGTGCAGGTTACAGTGCCGCTGCTGGAAATGCACAAACTGCCTGGGGCTTTAGAATATTCACCAATAACCTCAGCAGCAGCATAGAATGACTTATCAGGAGCATGTGTGTGTGGGAAAAGAGCCCTTCTAGCTGAGCAGGTACAATACACACCCTACGGAAATGTCTGAAAGATCGAGGGTCTGGAATGTATCTCTAAATAACCTTTTCCACCGTCCAAGTGGGTTTTGTCCCTGCTTCGCCTTGACACTTATGCTGAAGGTTTGCTAACAGAAAGTTGTGTCCACGAGGCCATTCCTACCACCAGCACACCCGAGGCAGCCTGCTCAGCTCAGGCCGCTCAGCACAGGGGGAGAAGCACTCAAGAGGCAAAGAACACACCTTAAGCAAGGCCCATAGACTGGGCACTAGTCAGTGCATCAGTGCCACACAAGCTTCAAGGTGTGCATACCCTTCTTGCCCTCGGCAGTTGCCTTGCACAGAGCCTTGGCTTTCTGATGAATCTGCCATACTAACTAAACTGCCACAGAATGAGACAAGAGAACTGCTATAGCCACACAGCTTTTTCAAAACCTCATCTGCAGTATGACATTAACCACTCACAAATTCTCAGACTTGAAAGTTTGAAAACTTAATTGAGATTGCTGAAACTTGTTTTACTACCTTTCTTACCAGGGAACAGCACCTTTTCTGTAGCTAAACCAAACATTGCGTTTTTCTCTGGTTTAAATGTAGAGGTGACACTACAAAGTTCAAAAGAATAATGAGCAGGAGTCTGAAATTATTTCCACTACCTGCTCTCAAACTGCCTGGTAAAGAAAAACACTTTAAAGATATTTCTGTGAGATGATGGTTTCCTGTTACTACACAGAGAAATTCAGGTTTTTACCTGCTATTCAATACAAACTTTTTTCTGTTGAATTCAATGCCCGGTCACCGGTTTTGACTTCCTTTTTTAAATCAACGGATCGCTCTAGAAAATCTGTACAATTTCTTAGGCCCTGCAATAAATCTTAAAAGTTTTCACGTTTCTTTTGTATCACAGAGCTGAGCAGCAAAAGTCGACTTGCAAAGCAAGAGCTCCACCATCAGGCCACTTGCCCATAGCAGAGAGCAGCAGCCACATCCTTTTTATCTGTGCCTGAGCAAGCTGTTTCTCCAGCAAAACACAGGACACAGCTAAGATCCATCCCCAGCCACAGCTACCCGAGCACGGGGCAGCTTGTTTAGCTTCGGTCCTGCCTGGAAATGCTGCAGCCACAGCCAGCTGTGAAGCAACATTACCTGTGAAACATGTCACTGTGAAGTCCCAAGCCCGGGGGGAACTGGGGCTCCTGACCCCCTTGACATATAACAATTTCCCTGGGATGGAGCACACAGCCCTCCTTGACTGCCAGCCAAGAGCCAAACTCGGGACATTTTAGAAAGGCCATAGCGTATTTATTGACAAGTATGTGTGTGAATAGAGCACGGAGCAGGAGGCTGGCAGCGACAGTCTCTTCCCACGCCTCGGTGGGCATCCCCAGCCCGTGCTGCACACTGTCCCTCACGCCTTCTTTCTCCTGC
>NW_008676431.1:0-482 GCF_000695815.1 Acanthisitta chloris
CCTTCCACTCTTCCATTGACCCTCTCCCTCTCTCTCTTAATCCCTTGAGTCCTTCCATCCCTCCCTTGACCCTCTCATCTCTCCCTCCATCTCTTGACCCTCTCCATCCCTCCCTTGACACTCTCCATCTCTCCCTCCATCTCTTGACCCTCTCCATCCCTCCCTTGACCCTCTCCATCTCCCCATTGACCCTCTCCATCCCTCCCTTGACCCTCTCCATCTCTCTCTCCATCTCTTGAGTCCTTCCCCTCTTCCATTGACCCTCTCCTTCTCTCTCTCCATCCTTCCATCCTTCCATCCCTCAAATTGGCTCCTCCACCCCCCATTGACCCTCTCCCCCTTTCCCTTCATCCTTCCATCCCTCTGTTGACCCTCTCCATCTCTCCCTCCATCCTTTGAGTCCTTCCATCCCCATTGACCCTCTCCCTCCATCTATCACCCACTGACCCTCTCCTTCCATCCCTTGAGTCCTCCATCCCCAT
>NW_008676432.1:0-1645 GCF_000695815.1 Acanthisitta chloris
GCATGGCATGGCATGGCATGTAATGGGGCTGGCACGGTATGGCATGTAATGGGGCAGGCACAGCACGGCATGGCATGGCATATAATGGGGCTGGCACAGCACGGCATGGCATAGCATGTGATGGGACTGGCACAGCACTGCATGGCATGGCATGGCATGTAATGGGGCTGGCATGGCACAGCACAACACAAGGCTGCCACAGCCTGTCTGGCTTGGTATAGCTTGGCACAGCCCAGCATAGCACAGTCTGGCATAGCATGGCATGGAATAGCACACCCTGGGGCTGGCACAGGGCTGGCATAGTCTGCCTGGCTCAACACAGTCTGGCATGGCACAATCCAACACAGCACAGCTTGGCATGATATGGTACAACATGACCTGGCCTGGTTCAGCATGGCACAGCACAGCCCAGCCCTGCAGTCTATAGTGCAAAGCCCAGCACGGCTCAGTGTGGCATGGCACAGCTCAGTGGGTACCCCCACCCCAATGAGGAGGAGAGGAAGGGCACACAGGGAGGCAGGAGGTGCCAGGGGACCCTCTGTGCCCCTACCCTGGCCATGCCCACGCTGTCCCAGCACAGGGACACTCCTGCCACACAAGGGGCCACTTTCTGCAGGAACAAGGGCACTCTGTGATCAGCCCTCGGTGCCACCCGGCGCCACCGTCCCAGGGTCACCCGCCCCATCACACTGGTGTCCCAGTGCCACCACACTGCTGCCTCACTGGGGCTTTGTTCACGGAGCGGGGAACAAGTCACGCTGGGGATGAGCACAACAGTCAAGTTCAGGAACACACACCCACCCAAAAACTGGGACAACCCCAACCTTGGAACAGCTACTGGAGATTCGCTCAGTTACAGGCAGAGGATCAAAAACACACTGTGAAGTTTACTAAAAAAAAAAAACTAAAAACCCCCAAAACCCCAAGACTCATTTTTCACTTACCTTGCACTTCTCGCCACTGCTGGGGCACGTGGCACAGCCGCAGGGCTGGCTGCATCCCGGCAGCCTTGCTGGCAGAAAAGGGGGATATTTTACTTGCTTTCTCTTTTGTTTTTGGTAAAAGTGAGGTATGTACTCATTTCTCAAGTTCTGCCCTGCCTGGGAACGACAGCCCTTCGGCACACTCTTAGCAGAAGAGGAAACACGGGGTGCAAGGAGCTGTGAGAAGCACCGAGGCTGCCACCGAGCCCGAGAGGGACACTCGTTGTGTGCTGGGACATTGGGCAGCCAGGACAGGCAGCACAGTCCCAGATCCAGTGTGGGACACGCTGGGTGGTCGATGCTGGGGTGGCTGCTGGCGGCGCTGGCGGCGCTGGCGCAGGGCGGTAAGTGCTTCTGCGGTGGTGGGAGATGAGAGATAACTTCAGAAGACTTTCAGTGAATGATTTGGGGGTGATAAGACCCAGGGAGCTGGTGTTGTGATGGAGATGCTCACCCAAAACCACAGGGATGGAGTAGAGATAGTGACTCCTCGCCGGCGGAGGGTGGGAGATGAGGTGAGCGGCACCGGCCAGTGCCTGGGAGGGGGAAATGGGGGGTTTGGGGTGACAATTGCTCATCAAGCTGCTCTGATCCCCCAGTTGAGCAACGTGGTGATCAGGCAACAACTATGTTGCTGTGTCCTCCATTCGGGGTGCAGGAGA
>NW_008676432.1:1875-5003 GCF_000695815.1 Acanthisitta chloris
ATGGAGTAGATATAGTGGCTCCTAGCCGGGGGAGGGGGGGAGATGAGGTGAGCGGCTCCGGCCAGTGCCACGTCCCTGGGAGGGGGAAATGGGGGGTTTGGGGTGACAATTGCTCATCAAGCTGCTCTGATCCCCCAGTTGAGCAACGTGGTGATCAGGCAACAACTATGTTGCTGTGTCCTCCATTTGGGGTGCAGGAGACCCCCAGGCAGTGCCCTCTCCCACAGGCAACATCACAGCCCCCAATCTGTCCTGCTGGAAGAATTGTGGCTCCCGGGCTAGTTTCCATTGCTCCTGGTCACCCTATGGCCCTGCTGGCAACACCTCCTACCTCCTGAACCTCTGGTGAGTTGGGTGGCAGGGATGGGGAGCCCATGGGATGTATCCTGCCTCACCCGGATCCAACCCTGCGGCCGCTCCCTCCCCAGCCACAAGAAGCGCAGCCAGTGCAGCCGGTTTAGGGCAGGAACCATGACGAGCTACAACCTGACACACCAGCAGGTGTTCATCCACAGCAACACCACAGCCTGGGTGGAGGCACGTTGGGGGCACCACGTCCACAGGACCCCCAACCTCACACTAGTAAGTGCCCACGGGATCAGGCTGGGCACGAGCGCCGGAACCTATAATCACAAGACCACCCAAACCCATCTCATCTTTACAGTCAAACTGGATCCACCTCCTACTGGGATTCCCTTTACCAAAACTGGTGGCCAGCTGAAGCTGTGGGTGCCAAGGCCACAGTGTGATGGCTTGGACTGGCCACTCCAGTGGGAGGCTCGTTTCCAGAGGGAGGGTGACAGCGGCTGGACACAGGTAAAAATGCAGTTTTCTGGAGCTGCTGGTGGCTAATGGGATAGTCAGTAGCATCGTGGCAGCCTGGGGAGTGTGGGGGCTCAGTGACATCACTGTCCCCCCCCAAACCAGCTGTGTCCCATCTGTTTCATTGCATTATCGGCTCTGCCCTGTCCTCCGGCCATGGGATCCTGCTGCTTCCCATAACAGGATCAGGCCACGGTTCGCAGGGATTACACAGGCAAAACCCCAGATTATACTAATGACGACAACAGATGAAATCTGGACACTTGTCCCCAGCAAAGCCCCTGCAGCAAGGGACACCCCCACCCCTCTGAATTGCTGCCAGGAGGGTCCCAGGGTTGAAGAGAGGCTACCCCAGCTGTCACCCTGCACTCCATTTGGCTCTCCCAGCCCCTGGGATGCTTGGGGATCACGGGGCAGCATTGCTCTCATGGCTCAGTAACATACTGGTTTCACTGGGTGGGTGTCTCCATCCCTGGTTCTCTCTGCAGGTGACGTGTGCCATGGTGAATGTGACAGCTACAGGTGGCTCAGGTTGGTTGAGTCTGCAGGGATGTTGGGGACAAGCATCTCCTGGGGGTCCTCCTATGTCCTGGCAGGGTGCTCTGCCTCCTGCTCTCCTCCAGCACCCTGTGATGGCCAAAATCTGGGGGAAAGGGAGGTCACCCCCACCTGACCCTGACACCTTTCTCTAGTGACCTGTGCCCTGGGGGTAAACGGCACCTTCAAGGTCCAGCTCCGGCACAAGACTCCCCACTGGAGCAGCTACTGGAGTGACTGGAGCAGATCCATCTCCATTCCTGAGGGTGAGGAAGAGGAAAGTAGGCTGGTGGAATCCCAACAGCTCCCAAAAATGTTGCTAGCTCAGTCAGGCTTGTTCCTCTTGCAGAAATCCTGGAGAGTCCAATGCTGAGCTACCAACTGGGAAATTTGGGGAAAGATGGGCAGCGAGTGCTGAGGCTGAGCTGGCAAGTAAGGCAGCATCCCTAGGGACTCTCCTGGGTGTTCCCCATCATTTCATCCCTTGAGTTACCCCCTCTCCCTCCCCAGCCAGCCCACAAGGAGCAAAGGGATGTCAACTACACACTGCGCACCCTCATGCCAGGGTGCAGGTGTGCCCTGGAGGATGATAATGACACTGTGGTGCTGGGGCAGGAGGTGACAGAGCACAATCTCACCCTCTCTGGGGCCGAATATCAAATCCTGCTGAGTGCAGTCAATGCTGCTGGGCCGGGGCCGGCACAGATCCTCCACATACCGGCAGAGCATCATGCAGGTACCTGCCCCACGGAAGGGCCAAGCTCCCCTGGCAGCCCTCAGGGGGTTATTTTTTCCAGCTATCCCTCATATCTCCTGTTTCACATCAGATCTCAGCTTCAAGAATATCAGTGTGGCTGGTGGCACCGTGATGGCACAGTGGGAAGCACCAATCCCTGGCTCTGCCTACTGCTTCGAGCAGCAGACACTGAGCAAAGCTCCAAAACAGGGTGTCTGCATCCAGGAGGATTTCCTTGCCAACAGCATCCACGTGGAGACAGGCAAGGGAGCACCCAGAGCCCTCTGTTGTCCCCCTGCCTGGGGCCAGGGCCTGGCAGGGTTCTAGCTGCCATCCCTGGTTCCTGCCCCAGGAACACTGGAAGCTCAAGAGTGTCATCGCTTCGCCGTGCACAGCTGGGACCCAGACTGGGGCTGGTCCACCTTCGCCGTGTGGCACCACTACATCAGCAATGGTATGTGTGGGAGCATCCACTTCTGGTTTAACTCCAGAAAGGAGGCTCCCCCAACACTCCCCCATTATTTTTGCACCCCCTGCACCACCACACACAGACTCACTGGCCGTGCCCATCAACATCAGCACTGGAGATGCCAATGCCACCCTCCAGTGGAAACCATCCCCCCGTGCCACCTGTCCTGGAGTGCTGGCCAAGTACCTCATCTGCCACGTGGCCAAGGGGGACAATGTGACCTGTGAGTAGGACCCCCCAGTCCCTGTGGGGCAGGAGGAGGGTGCTGCCCACAGGCAGCTGCCAGACTGCTGTACGCTCGTTATCGTTTGCCCAGACAGCGAAGTAGATGCCACAGCATCAAACTACACCCTCCAGAACCTCCAGCCCGGCACAGCCTACAGGGTGGGTGTTTGGGAGGTGACAGAGGACAGCGAGGGGACCTGCAGTACCTGGTGGCACTTCCAGACCAAGGCACTGGGTAATGGCCAAGACCCCATCCTCTCCCCACTCCACATGGGGTGCTCTCCTTGGGGTGCTCACTCTGCCCCAAAACATCTCCCGTGCCCCACATGGGGTGTTGGG
>NW_008676432.1:5036-7101 GCF_000695815.1 Acanthisitta chloris
AGAGCAATGTGGAGAGCCAACCTGAAGTACCTGGGCATCTCACTCGGTCTCCCTGCTGCAGCTGCCATCTACCACCTGAGCAAAAGGAGGTGAGAGCAGCACCCTCACCCCTACACCTCTCAGGCCACCCCTCCATTATCCAACCCCTCACCAACTGTCCCTTCCTCAGGGCTCGCAGCCTCCTCTTCCCACCCCTTCCCAAGCCTGTGGGCACCAAAGCCATCCAATTCTCCAACAGCGAGATGAGTCAGGTAAGATGCAAGGTGCAGGAGGGGCCAGATCCTGCAGCCTACAAATGCCCTCCCATGGCCCTGGCATGGGACATTCCACCCCAAACCCACCCAACCCTTAGGGCCAACCCCGGACAGGCCTCCTGGAGCCCTCAGAGAGGTTCAGCCCGGCAGAGCTGCTGCTGACAGAGCCAAATCCCAGCAAGGAGATGACTGACACAGACTCCCAGCCTGATGTGCCACAGCCCGACGTGCCACAGCCCAGCCCTGTGGTGGAAAAGCCAGTGGAGGTGGTGGTGTGCCCACCAGGCTGTGGGGAGGAGACATCCTTCGCCTACCGCAGGCAGGAGCTGCACAACCCAGTGGGATCTCCACCACCTGGCAGCACCAGCTGCTCTGGGCACCCACCCAGCGAGGAGGAGGAGGAGGAGGAGGAAGAGCAGGGAAGGCAGGGGCTGCACCAGCCACTGATCCCCATCGCCCTGCTCATCTCTGACAAACCCATCATCATCAGGGATGAGGAAGGATGGGATCCGTCGCAGGAGAATTTGGTGCCATAGCCATCACCAGGCTGGAGCAGCAGGGATGGATGGCAGGAAGGTGGCAGAGGTGTCCCATGGGATGCTGAGTGCCCGTGGGTCACACTGACATTTTCAGGGGGGTTTCTAGTTTCCAGGACATGGAAGGTGATGCCTCCAGATCCAGCATTGCACTGGGCCAGCCAGCACTTCCCAGCCTCAACCTTTCACTGGCCATAAAATCTGAGGGAAGGCAGCTGCAGTCTGGCCAGGAGTGAGGGTATTTCCTTGGCTTGACTGGGAGGAGAGGCAGAGCTTCATCCCCTCCAGCAGCCACCTCTGGGACCAGCATCCCAGTGGGATGGGGACACAAAGAGCCTCAGCACCAATCAACAGCTACCTGTAAAAACACGAGCAAAATATAAAGCTCCTCAAAAGAGAAAAAAATTTCAAACATTAAAAAATTCAAATAACTATACAAAGCAGGGCTGAGATGGTTTTCCTTTGCCTGACCCAGGCAGATTCCAGCAAGGATTTATAGCTGAGAGCAATCCACGAGGACACAGCCAGGGCTGGGGGTGGCCCAGGATGGCAGAACCCCCAGTCCCTCTGCATGGGACCAGGCTGCCACCTCAGACCTTATCTGGGTCAGAACTGAGATGAGAAGCGATCTGTGGTTTTCTTACTTGCTGAGAGGGCAAAACATTTCAACTAAAAACTGCGTGAGGTTAGTAGCACGGGGAACTCCAGGTAAGGCAGCGCCGACACCGCCGCGATGTCTCAGCCACCGGTGCAAGGCTCAACCTCCTCACCGCTGCTTTCAGCTCCAGTCATGTTTTGCAAAGGATTTTACCAAAATCTCTCTCAGCATCGGCACGTGCGGGCGGAGATAACGCCCTGGGAAGCAGCCGGAGCAGCACATCGCTGCGTGTTCTCCCACCAGCCCCGGGTGGTTGGAATTTGCGGCTATTCCCAGCACGCCAAGGATGTGTTGGTGCCATTCCCATGGCTGGGGGTGCAGCTGTGTGCACGTAGGACCCTTGTCACCGTGCCACTGTCGCTGTGCCCACCCGTGTCGGGCGCTGTGTGTGCGAGGAGTCTCAGCTGCTGCGGAGCCACGAGGTGGCATCAGCCCCACGTCCCCACGGCTCTTCCCAAACTCCTGCAGAGCAAATCCATCCTTCCCTCCCCGCCACGCATCACCCCACAGCCCCCTGAGTCTGGCAGCCTTGTTCTGCAGCGCCCAAAATCCCTAGGGATGCGCTGGAGATGGAGCATCCTGCCCTCCCGGGGCTCAGCTGACACATCGGATGGAGG
>NW_008676432.1:7142-9683 GCF_000695815.1 Acanthisitta chloris
GGAGCATACCAGCCACACCAGGAGGATGTGTTTGGTTCCAGACGTGGGGGTCAGCCCCAGCCCCCGCGAGCAGAGTGGGTTTGGGGTCAGAGCAGCGCTGGGGTCACGGCTCAGCACGCTTGGGTGGTGGCAGTAAACACATTGCCCGGCTCGGCGCCAGCAACGACGCCAGTTAATCATTCCAGTTCATGGAACAAGTTCACACTAGGACATACAGTCCCAATAGCTGCATTAAAAACATCCTGGAGAGGGGAGGGACAGGAGAACACCCCAGTTACCTCCATGGGGTCATCCTTCAGGGATCCATCCCACCCGTGGTGCCACTCACATCCCCCTCGATGCCTTTGGGGTTGGCACTGTCCTCACCAATGCTCCTGGGCATCTTTTCCCCACACATGTCCTGAGTTGGCCAGTGCTCTGCCAGGGACGTTGTGCCACGTGGTGCCCATGAACAACGTGCAGGGGAAAACTAATCAAGCCAGACTTGCTAATTAGTGCGAGCAAGTGGCTTTCTAATTAGTTTAAATTTCACAGGACTGTGTTCCAAATGAGTCTCTGGGAACTGTGCTGAGCCCAGCGACTCCAGGACAGCTGCCAGGCCAGATTTACAACCAGGATGTGACCTTCCCTGCTCCTCCATCCGGATCCAAACCTGTGCAGGACCCAGACATGTTGCAGGGCATTGGTTATGCTTGGAGAGAGGCACTGCCACCCACAGCCTGAGGACAAGCAACTCATTACACCCCACGGGGGACTCATTCCAGGGCAGCTTTGGGGTAAGTAGCCAAAAGCCATTGCAGCAGGGAAAATAAAGGTGAGCCCAGTGGGGGAGTTGGGGAGGTTGGCAGGGGCCCAGGGGGTTCAGCATTGGTCCCCAAGTCACCCCAAGCCATGGGATCTCCTGTTCCTACCCACCAGTGTCAGTGCCATCCACATGCCATTGCTGACAGTACCATTGCAAGGCAAAAACATCCCTGCCTTAAAGGAGAAAACCCTCCTCCTATTCCCTCCCTATTCCCACAGGGTCCCAGAGATGTGTCCCCAAAAGTTAATGGCACAGGAGACATGTACAGGTGGATTTACTTGGCATCACTTGCTCTCATGAAGTGGAAAATTCAGCACTGCATCCTATGAACGTAAGCAGTGCACTAACCAGAGCTGCAGGAAAGTAGTGGTAGCCTGGAGAACGTAAGCAGCGCACTAACCGGAGCTGCAGGAAAGTAGTGGTAGCCTGGGGATTTGCTTTTGGCTCCCTGATTTTACAGAATCACAGAATCATTAAGGCTGGAAAAGCCCTCTGAGACCATTGAGTCCAACCACTAAGCCAGTACTGCCAAGCCTACCACTAAACCATGGTCCCAAGTGCCAGATCCACACAGCTTTTAAATCCCTCCAGGGATGGTGAATCCACCACTGTCCTGGGCAGCCTGTGCCAGTGCCTGACCACCCTTTGGCTGAAGAAATTTTTCCTGAATCAAACCTGAAACCTTCCCTGTAACAACTTGAATTCTTTTCCTCTGGATTTTGGTGCGTGCAAGCTCAGAAGTCAAAAGAGGTAAAAAAACCATAAAATAGCTGGAGGGGTTTGGTACAGCCTCATCAACATCAGCTCTTGGGGGATCTCAGCCTCCATGGAGGGTGAGGTCCATCCCTGGTGGATCCAAACTGATATTTTTCTCCCAGATTAAGGTGTTTTGCTCCCAGATGGAGGAGTTTAACCAGCTTCTCGGGGAAACAGCCCTGCAGAGCTACAGCCTGGCTATAGCATGGAGAAGATCATAACCCTGCAACCCCTTCCTCATTCATCCATCCTTCCATCCCTATCCCAACCCCTTCCCTCATCTCTCTATCCCTCTCATAACCCTTTCTCTCATCCATCTGTCCCTCTCCCAGCCCTTTCCCTGCACCCACCACCTTTTCCTCCTCCCTGAGCCCCATCCCAGAGTAGAGCCAATGCCAGCAGTGTTTGAGCCCAGCCCGATCACGGCATGGCCCGGAGCAGGATTATTTGCCGGGCAAAAAGCCATCGCTGCCACCACCTCCACAATGCCACCCGCTGCCAGGCAGATTAGGTGACTTAATCCCTAAGCAAACAAACCAATCCCTGAGATTTTTTATTTTCTAAGCAGAATTCAAAGGCTGTGTCTCGCCCTGCAGCAAAGAGCTCATCTCATCCACCCCCCCACTACTGCAAAACCCCCGTGGGCAGGATGCCTGGCAGATAGGCATCATTCCTGGGGTAGGAAAACCTCTATAGCTGAGGAATTTTGGCCTTTTCCTCTCTAAAAAACAAGCTTATTGGGTTCTTTCCCCCCCAGGAAAAAAATAACCAGACTCAAGCATCAGTGGCACAGGCATCCCAGCTGTGCTCCCGCAGTGGGGAAGGGGCTGCAGGGCCCACAGCTGGACAGCTGGACACATCTGGACAGAGAGCCAGAGGCCACAGCTGGGCTCAGCTTGTTTTGAAAGTCATGGGTATTTCAGCCCCAGCGTTTTGCAACCCTTCAGTGTCACAACAACAACAACAACTCAGTTGTACTT
>NW_008676432.1:9736-10056 GCF_000695815.1 Acanthisitta chloris
GCTCGCCTGCTGCAACAGCCTCACCCTGGCCAGTGCTATTTCCAAACCAAGGCTGGAAAATGACTTGAAGCAGCAGCAAAACTGAGCATTTCATACTTTCCTCCCAGCTCAGAGCTGCCCTCAGGGCTGAACTGGATGCTCAGATCACTACAAAATCACACCGGGATGCTGCACGAGAACTGGAAGAAGTGGTTGAAAACAATCTTCTTCCTTACAGGAACGCTCGGGAAGTGGCAGGAAGCATTTTCTTTCTGCAGCTTTAACGTTTTTTGGCTGGCTGCTCTCAGGGCCAGTGCCCCGGGGCCAGCTCAGCCACCGGC
>NW_008676432.1:10131-10763 GCF_000695815.1 Acanthisitta chloris
GGCAGCAGCAAAGCCACAGCTACTGAATTATGGTCGGTTTGGGGTGGTTTGTTTTGGTGTTGGGGTTTTAGTCAACGGAAACTTTATACTAAGAGTCACAGAAATCATAAATCCAGGGTGCTGGTGGCCGTGTGCTTCCCTGGGTATCGGGTGATCGGGGAGGACGCGGCGCTCTTATCGGCACACGCGTTCCCTGCCCGCTTGGCAGCAGAGCCGGCCAGAGGTTTGCAGCATAAACATATTTTGCTCAAGCAGGCGGTCAGGGTTGAGCTAAGGACAGCTTGATAAGAACCAGAGAACCCCCGAAAAATCCCTTTTTTTTTTTTTTCACAGCACTCCCCCGCCCCGTTTCCGTACACTTATCCCGGAGCGAGCAATAAATATCGGACCAAGAGCAACCTCCCTCCCCTCTCCCAAATCCGCTCCCCCCGGTGTTTACCAGCTCTTTGCAGGCAGATTGACTCACCCTCATTTTTTTTTTTTTCACACACCAAATCGCTGGGAAAGCAGAGGGAACCAGCACTGAGCTGCTCTCCCACCGGCACTGCCCGACAGAGCCACTCGCAACCAGCTGAGACCCCTTAGGCTATCTCTGCTTCCATCTCTGGGTTGGGATGTGGTGGCATTTACAC
>NW_008676432.1:10799-19950 GCF_000695815.1 Acanthisitta chloris
ATCCTTGCATTTAAAAATAGTTTGGTGCAGGCTTGATGGGGAGGTTGGTAAAATGGGGAAGGGGTTCATTGAAGGCTCCTGGTGATGTGTGAGCATCCCTGCAAGCTGGCAGGGATGAGAGGAAGGGCTAAGAGAGGGATAGAAAGATGAAGGAAGGGGTTGGGATGGAGATGGATGGATGAATGAGGAAGGGGGTTGCAGGGTTATGACCTTCTCCCTCCAGACTGGGCTTGGGTTGAGTTTTCATTGTTGAAATCAGCTCAAAATTGCTGCTTCTTGTAGGGTGATGGGGGAAAGGAGATGAAAAAAAGAGCACAATCCCATTTCTGAAGATTTTTGAGGTTAGGGAGTGTGGGGAGGAATCAGCAGGGTCACCCCATCACTCCTGCCCTGGGAGCAGTGAGGGTGACAGGACCTATTCCTCATCTCTCAGCTGGGGACTGTCCCCACCAGCACCTGGAGGAGCCCAGAAGTGAGGGCAGTGGTGCCACACTCACTCTTCCCTGATGCCAAACACCCTCCACGAGCAAGTTTTTAGCTGTGAGGAGACGTGGGGGTCAGGATGTGGGATGCCCTCCTGAGATGCCAGGGGACAGTCACCCACCCTGTGCTGGATGAGGGTTTCTCTAGGGCTCGTTAAGCACTGCCTGGAAGCTACAGCAAACACAGCCAGGGTGGGGAGTGGCACAGGGAGCAAAGTCCCATCACGCCACAGCTCTGACACAGGGCAAGGCAGCTCCCAGCCCGTGGGGTCTGTGCCCCATCCCCAGCTGGGCCAGCACCATCCCCACGCGCCGTGTTTGTGTGCCAACACGTCACGCGCCGCCGCCGGGGAAGGGGGGGAGGTTTTTAGTGGTGTTGTTTTTCTGAACAAAGCCAAAATATTTGTGTCCCCACAGGGATGGCTCCGGGTCACTGAGCACTGAGCCACACTGGGGTCCTGGAGGGGAGAGGGGACACCCAGGCTCAGTGGGGAGGGTCTGGCGCCAGCAGCTCCATCCCTGACGCAGTCCCCAGTGTTTATACATAGACATGTTTGTGCGTGGTGCCTGGCCCCTTCCTCGCTCCCAAACAACTGGATAAAAGTCAAAAAGTCATAAAAATTTTCCATTGCCCGAGGAAGGGAGGGAGAGAGCGGTGACTGTGCAAGGGGCCAGGCAGTGCTGCAGTCAGAGACCCCAAATGAGGGGGTCAGACTCATGAAAACAAGAGGGTGGGTTTGATTTAGTGAATCAAGGCAGTGCTTTGCTCCTGGCAGACCCTTGGCAAAGCCATCACTGGCAGCACCTGCCACCCTTGGGGCTCGTGGGGGGTCCCGGTGAGCAGTGATGCCACGATCCCTCTGGCACAACACTTGGAGGGGATGGGAAATGTGGCACGAGCAACACATCCATCTGGCAGCTCCAGACCCCATTTGTCAGCATAAACCATCAGTGGTCTCTCTCTGCAGTTTATCCCACATCCAGAGGGGTTCACTGCCTTCCCCAAGAGAGGAAAAAGCTGTGATTCCTGTCGAGCCAGCGGGGAAAGCCCCAGCACAGGGATGCAGGGACTTTGCCTGTGGTTTTCGTGGGCGGCAGCAAACAGGAGGCTGAGTCAGCGGGCGGAGGGCGATGCCGCCTCGGCATGTTAGGGAGCTGCTTCCCAGCACCCTGGCAGAGCTGTGCCACTGCAGCACCAAGGGGCACCCCAAAATCCCAGCCCCAGAGTCACTGCCAGGCCCGATCCGTGCCATCCGCAGCCCTGGGATTCTGCAGCGCTGGAGGTTGGGACAAAGCCAAAGCAAGGCCTAGTGCTGCCAAGGACTGTGTGCCCGCGGTGCCCAGGGATCCTGGGGGGCAGCAGGACCCCCTGAACCCCCTTCAGCACCGACTGCTGCTCCCCAGGGTGTGAGCACTGCGAACCCACTGAATGTGGGCAGAGCAGGGCACCCCCCTGTTCACCATCACCAAGACCCCCCGTGCCAACGCAGCAGCTCCCAGGGGGTGCCCCTCAGCAGGTTTGGGGTAAGCTGCACCCTGCAAGGCTCAGCCCAGCTGGGCTAGGGGAAGGAGGTGCTTGTTTTGGGAGCTGGAAGGGCGCCCGGGCCGGAGGCAGCCGCGGCGCACATAATCCCAACCCTTGCAGGGCTGCGCCAGCTCCGGCACATTCTGTCCCTGCCAGCGCTGGGACGGCCACAGGCTTCTTGTGTCACCCTTCCCAAGGCTCAGACACGCTGCCCCCACCCCTCACTGACCCCCTGTTGGAGGACAACAGCCTCAAGTGAAAGCCACGGCCACCCTGATGGGACCAAGAACATCCCCTGGGGACAGGGAAGGCTGGGCAGAAGGAGCAGCCCCACAACATGGTGCAGAAAGGGGCTGCAAGGACCTGAGCTGCAGCCAGGGCATCTCAGCACCCTGCAGTGGGGGGTCCCAGCACCCTGCAGGTCCATGAGCTGTGGGGGACAGTCCCAGCACCCTCCAGGGCTGTGATGTGCAGTGGGGGGTCCCAGCACCCTGCAGATCTGTGAGCTGTGGGGGACAGTCCCAGCACCCTCCAGGGCTGTGATGTGCAGTGGGGGGATGTCCCAGCACCCTGCAAGATCCATGAGCTGCACAGGGGCAGATCTCAGCACCTTGCAGGACTGTGAGCTCCAACTGTGTGCTGGGACATCTCAGCACTCTGCAGAGCCAGGAGCTGCAGTGGGGCAGTCCCAGCACCCTCCAGTGCTGTGAACTGCAATGGGGACCCATCCCAGCACCCTGAAAGGAGGGTCCCAACACTCTGCAGACCCATGAGTTAAGAGAGGGAGAGGTCCCAGCACCCTGCAGACCCATGAGCTAGAGAGGGAGAGGTCCCAACACCCTGCAGACCCATGAGCTAGAGGTGGAGAGGTCCCAACACCCTGCAGGACTGTGAGCTGCAATGGGAGGGTCCCAGCACCCCAGTGGGCAGTGCAGAGGGGTCCCACATTTTGGGGGCAAAAAGGCAGAGAGAGAAACAGACCTGGGGTGGGGGAGGGCAGGTTTCTGTACTCCTCGCAAGGAGCAGATTCTGCCGGGTGGTCCAGGCAGCATTTTCCAGTGTGCAGGGCCAAGAGCTATAAATAATCCCAGCACTGTAATTGCATCACGCGCCTCCTGCCCGGCATCAGGTCTCCGTGCTGCAACCGGCATCGCCGCGCGGCACGGGGCCATCCGGGCTCAGCAGCCCCCCAGGCAGCCCCGTGTGCTCCAAACCTCCCTGTGCCAATAAACTGGAGAACAGCCAGAGCTGTTCAATCAGGACTTTGGAGCCAGAGAAGATAAACAGCAGAAGGTTGGAGGGAGCACATGCAGCACTGCCAGCAGTTGTGAAAGCACTGCCCGGGGGGTCTGCACCGTGCCCCAACTCTGAATGCCCAGACAAGGTATTTTTAGCCCCTCCAGGATTCAGGAGTGCAGCCCTTTTCCTGGCAGGAGCCCCAGCCTGGCCATACCTCCTGTCTCGCCACGCTGCTGCTCAACTGTACAAGAAAAACCTGGAGGCATTTGCAAGTATCCCTGCTGGCAAGATCACTCCCACATGGGCACTGGGAGCGATGCCCACCGGCATTGGGTTCCCCAGTCTGGCATGGCCTGTCCCTGTCCCCTCAGAGTGTGATGTGCTTTCCCAGAAAGACACAGTGGGATGGACAGGGCACTGGGCACTCTCCTTTCCCTCAAGCACTGGGAATAAGTATCCCCTTGTGCAGCCAGGGCAGATGATCCAGGTCTGACCCGCAGCCCCCGGCCGTCTCTGCCGGCGCAGAATAGCTCCCTTGTGCCATGCTGGAGGTTGGCTGTGATCAGCCTGGTCACAGGGCTTCCTTCAGAGGCATCTTCACCCAGGGGGTGCAGTGCTGTGCTTTGTGCCCCCTTTGATGTCAGCAAAAAGCCCCAGCGAGGCCATCGACTGCTGCTGCTGCCAGCGGCAGATCCAGGCACGATCTCCCCAGAGGAGGATGCAAACAAATTCCCTGCGAGGCCGGTTAATCCTCTTCCGAGGAAGATTACTCAGTGTGCTGGGGATGCCAAATTAAAATCAGATTTGAATAAAGCTTGCAGGAGCACCAGGTTCTCGCAGGCAAACACAGGGACAAGTTATCTCCTGTGGTCCAGGGCAGGAGCACGTGCTCTGATGCAGCTGTGGCTCTGAGTGGCTCAGCAAACAAAAAACTACATAAAGAGGGGGGGAAAAAAAAAAAAATCACATTCCAGTGGCAGCATTTTGAAACCAACAGTCCATGGAAGACAAAACTAAAGCCCTGACTCAAGCCTGGCCTTGCACACACCAAGACCTGCTGTGCTCAGCAGAGATGTGGAGCACAGAAATGCTGTGAAAAACCAAATCCCAGCCTGAGGAAGCAGGTGAAGGAGCATCCCTGCTTTTCTCACATGGCAGCAGTTCCCAGCCAGCACTGCATGAGTCTGATCCCAACCCTCCTTGGGAATGGCTGAGCCAACACAGGAGTGTCCCAGCTCCCAGATGGACCTGCTGGGTCCCTGCTAGGCTTTTGGGATGGAGAACAGCGAGCCTGAATCACAAATAGGAGGCAAGTATGGAAAAATACAATAGGATGTCTCAGCCCTGAATCCCAGGTGATGGGAAAAGGGCCTAACCTGCACAGCTGTGGGGGAACCAGAGGCATTTGGGACCAATCCTTCTGGAGAACAGCATTGGCCAAGTGACCCAGTTAATCCCAGTACAGAGTGGGACTGGGTGCAGAATGGAGCTGGGTGACTGCAGGGCAATAAAGTGAGGGCAGGGAGCTCCTGCTCCCACATCCCAACAGCCACATGAGTTGCATAGCTCCAGACCACAGGAAGCAGAAAGAGGAGCAAAAGAAAATATCCAGGCAACGTCTAGGTTTAAAGAATTTATTTCAGACAAAAATTCCCCACAAAAAGTTGTACAAAAAGAGACAAGAGTGGTCATTACAAAAGTGTTCACAGATAGAAAAGACTCATCTGAGCAACCCCAGCGAGCAGAGGTGGCCCCAGTGCAGAGCGCAAGGCACGCTGGCTTTGGATGTGCACGGCCAAGGATTGTCTCAGTGAGGGAATGCAAAGGTCTTCGGCACCCAAACTCTGCTCAGGTCACCCTGGAGCGAGCACAGTCTGCCCCTGGCACACACTGTCACTGCAACACCCAGCTGATGAGTCCCACAGCACTGAGCACAGGTTGTTGCTGTGTCCTCATCCCACCAGGGCCACCAACACCTCTACGGGCACAGGAACAAGACAGTCCTGAGCAGGACTCCTGGCCCTGAAGGATTCATTCCAACTCCACATCTCCCATCAGCATTTGCTGTTGTCACTAGCTTTGGACTGGGGCTTCCTTCTCTTTTCCTTGGCCACCAGCCACAGCTGCAAACACTCATGGTGGTACCACAGTTTGGGGACTGGTTTCAGTCCCATCATGGGGGAGGCACCAGCACATGGTGCAGGTTTGGTGCTGACACACAGGAACCAGCTTTCCTGTTCTTGGTAAACGGCACCAAAACGCTGCCAGAGATCATAAATTCATCACCCAAGTCCTGGTAAAAGCCCTTGGAAGCCTTTACAGTTTGGGTAAATAGCTCAAACCATTCCCCCTGTAGGCACCCACAGGCTTGTGGCAAAGATTATCAGCAGCGGCCAAAGCCTCTACGTCATCCGGCCAAAAAAAAAAAAGGCCTTTCAACTTCCTCAGGGATCTGCCATCCTGGTGAGCTGCAAGCGAAAGGCTGTGCCTGCATGGCCACAGGGCTCAACCCTGAGCAACATCAAAACATTCTCTAGTAATCCTGAGAAATGCCTCCAAGCTCCTGTTCTCCGCACAGGAGTTGTTGGAGCACAGCACTGCAGGCAAAGGGGAGAGCAATCTTGGCTCATGCTGAGTATCTCCCATTCTAACTCCAAAATCTCTGCATCCTGCCCAGCCACACGCAGAACTGCTCCACACCACCAGGTCCCATGTGTTCTCCTACCATGCCTGAGGTCACGGCACCGCGCGGGGTGTGGGTCTGCGGGACAGTCACGACGGGAGTAGCTGAGGGCAGCGAGAGGAGCTGAGGGCTCAGAGCTGCAGAAGCTCCAGTCTCACGGACACCACAACCCCAATTCCAGACCCAAGTGCTGTGAGGTTGCAAGCTTCCATCCCAAGGGATTGCCACACTGTCAGCCGCATCCGATGCGCTTCTCTCAACAGGTCATGCAGCGCGGGCGGATGTTGTCTGACGGGGGGTTTGGATCAACCTGCAAAGCAGAGTGGAGAGTCAGAAACCTCAGGTGTGAGCACTCTGCAGCCATCTCCACCAGCCCTCCCAGCCCAGGGGGATGTGTCACCTCTGAATACAGAGGAGGTGGTCGGAGCCGGAATTCCTGGATGTAGGCGAAGAAAGGACCTTCCAGGATGTCTCCGAGTTCGCTGCGGCACGGCGGGGCCAGGCTCTGCTCGGCCTCTGGGCTGGACACAACTGCTGAGTACTCAGGAGGGGCTGAGGAGAAAGGAGAACCTTCAGGCAATAGGAAACGCTGCAGGGAAAAGGTTTCAAACCCATTACCTCCCAAACCCTCCCTCAGTTCCCTGGGGAAGGAACTCAGGAAACTCAGCACCACAGCCAAAAAGTTCAGTAAAAAAAAGCAAAAGGTGATCCAGTTGAGAACTTCCTCTGCCCCTCAGAGGGGGTTTATCCTGGGGAGAGGGAGATGCTCACCCTCTGGCTGCTCTGGGATAGTGCTCAGCCAGTCCAGGTTGACGCTGTACTGGCTGCTGACGCTGGACGTGCGGCTCCCGAACGGATGCAGCGGGATGGTACCGATGACCAGGGGCAGTTCAAGGAGCAGCTTGGATGTCCCAGGAATATCCACACAAACCTGCAGAGAGACAGGAGGCAGCAGGGAAGCTTAGCTGGTGATCTCTTCCCAGTCTGGAAGGGGCAGGTATCTCCCCAGAGCACTGGCCTGAGCCTGCCAGGAGGGAATATTGCATCTACCTGCAACACTCCTCGTGAGGAGTCTCACCTTCAGCGAGTATTCCACCTGGATGATGCGGCACTGGAGGATGGATGGCCCCACTGGAGGGATCTTCAGTGCCCGCCCGTGCCACACTTCCCTCTTCCCTGCTGGAATAGGATCCCCAGTGATGCTGGTCACCACCGACCTCTTCTGCTTCTTGGTGCCGCGAGCGATGAAGGTCTGAGTCTGGATGATGGCTGCCTTGGGCACCACCGCGCGGCTCGTGCAGTTGTCGATCTCAGCAAAGATAGGGATGACCTCACCTGCCAAAACAGACACACACACGTTGAAGGAGGGAAGATGGAGCCCACTCCGGCCTCAGGGAATTCCTGCACAGGATCATCAAGGTTTGGCCATGTTATCCAGCACTGCAGGCACACAGATTAATCCAAGGGGAGCATCCTGAGGAGGCTGCCAACATCAGGTGGGCACACCAAAGCTCTGACTGATTTCGTGCCAGAATTCAAGAACTCAGCTCATAGTGACCCCAAATACCCTCCCTGAGGTCGACCCCATGGCCTGCTGAGGTTCAAGGGCTCCAGCATGTCATCTCACCTGGAGTGTAGCCTTTGCGGTCAATCTTGGCAGTCACAGACACTTGGCCACGATTGCAGTACCATGCACGAGCAAGTTTCTCCTTAGCACCTGCCTGGGGAGCCTGGAGAAGGGGAAATATTTAAGCTATTTAGTAAGTAAGGATGAAACTCCAAGCAAGCACCTCCCTGGCACCGAGAACCTGCTCGGGAGCATCAGCAACTCCTCAGGTATCTGATGCAAGATGCTGTCGCAATGCATTCAAGTTTCCAAAAACAAAGAGGCACAGATGACCTCTGCCCAGCCCAGGTAGCACCAGAGGGCACAAGTTACAGGGGGTAAATATTCCCTCTGGAAATCAGGCCTGCATTGTAATGCCAAAAGGGTGGCAGACACCTTCCCCATGAGCTTCCCAGGTGAATTTGGATGCCAGAGCCCAAGGGTGGAGCAGGAGGAGCTCACCAGCAGTGCAGGAGTGTTGATGTCGATGTGTTCAATCACAGTGAACTCCTTCTTTGCTTTCTTCACTGTTGACCAGGGCCTGTGCAGCTTGGCTTTCACCCAGTAGCGCACACTGCCGTGCTTCCCCTCGAAGGAGGTGGTCAGGGTCCTGGGGGTGTGCAATCAGCAATTTTAGAATGGTTTTGCTCAAAGAACATAATTTCTGAGATGTCCTGTCCCTCCCAAAAAAGCCAACTTACTCAGGGAGCTGGAAGGTGAAGGGAAACTCGTGCTTTCCTGCTTGCAGGACAGTGGCTTCACCGTTATCTGTGGGCAAAACAGATTGAAGAGGATTAGCTCCCTCCTCTAGAACTTCTTCCCTGGGCAAATCAGTGGCAGAGATGTTCAGCACAGAGGAAAGGAGCAGCACGAGGCAGAGCAGTGTTTCTGCCAGGGTTAAACTGCAGCAGCTGTGACACGAGAGCTGGGCACTGCCTGTTTTCCACATGTCTCCAGGCATGCACAACCCAGGGGCACCTCCTCGGCGAGCCAGACAGCTTCCCCAGGTGGGCTCTGCTTCACTCTACCACCACTCTGCTCTGTGGCTTCAGGGCAAGAGCCCTGAGATGCCCAGCCAAGCCAGGAGCAGCTCCAGGAGGGATAGTGGCCAGCCAAGCCCCCTGTGCCCTGCAAGGGTTTGCACCCCAGGGCTGGAGAGGAGCTCTGAGGATCATCTCATCCATCCCCCCACTCAAAACAAGCCCCTGAACCTTCACACGAGTTTTCCAATGCTGCTTCCCTGCCAGGGAGAGCTCCCAAAAAAACAGGAGAGCCTTGTGTGTGGCCAGTCCCTAACTGGGGTGCCCTGCAGAGCAGCAGGGTGCACTCAGATTTTGAGGTGTCTGCAGAGACCTATAACTCACTCCCTAGAGTGCCCAGACCCTTAGGCACCCCACGCACACAGATTTCAGCTGGTTGGGGTGTCCTGCACCCACAAACCAGACTGTCCTGGGGTGTCCTGCACACAGGACTCTGGGGATGCCCCAGGCACCCAGATTTCAGCTGCTTAGGGGTATCACACTCCAGCAGGTGGGGTGTCCCTGGCACCCAGATTTCAGCTGGTTGGGGTGTCCTGCACTCACAAACCAGGGTGTCCTGCACACAGGACTCTGGGG
>NW_008676433.1:0-456 GCF_000695815.1 Acanthisitta chloris
CATCATCTTCATCATCATCTTCATCATGGACATCAACAGTTGGTACATCCTCAACCCAACAGCACTTTGGGGTCATGACCAACCTCCATGGTCATGGTCAACCTCTTCCATGGTCATGGTCAACCTCCATGGTCATGGTCAACCTCTTCAAGGTCATGGTCTACCTCCATGGTCATGGTCAACCTCCATGGTCATGACCAACCTCCATGGTCATGGTCAACCTCTTCCATGGTCATGTCCCATCCCCATGGTCATGTCCAACCTCCATGGTCACCTCCCAACCCAAGGTTGACATTCCCCACCCAACCCTTGGCCTGGACCTTCTTCCCCTCCCAATAAAATCTTCACCACCATTTTCTGCCTGGGCTGTTTTTTCTGACCCAAACATCAAGAGGGTCAAGAGGTCATCATGAGGGTCATGAGGGTCACCATGATGGTCTTAGGGTCATCATGAGG
>NW_008676434.1:0-603 GCF_000695815.1 Acanthisitta chloris
TCCATCCCAACCCCTAACATTCTATGAAACCTCTACAATCCCACATGCTGGAGCTGCGTGGTGGCAGCAGCTCCTGGGCCCTGTGACCTTCCCTCTGGTCCCTTTGTGGGGACACTGACCTTGCTGTGTCCCACATCTCAGGGGAGCACAGAGCATGGGGAGAGGGTGGGGTTGAGGTGGCTCTGCTGACCTGTCTTGGGGACTGTCACCCCCCACCTGACCCAGCCCTCCTGGCGCAGGTACGGCCACCTGGAGCGGATCCTGCCAGCGGCTCAGGCCTTCCAGGAGGCTGTGGATGCCTTCCAGGAGTGGCTTGGGTCCACGGAGCGGCAGCTGGCCCAGCTCTGGCGCGCCGATGGCTGTGTTGGCCGCATGCAGGACGCACACCAGCAGACCCAGGTGGGCATGGAGTGGGCACAGGCGCTTGCCACAGCACAGAGTGGCTGGTGGGCAGGGCAGGCCAGGCAGGGCGAGGGCTGGGGGTGGGACAGGGGGTGCCCATGGGTGCAGCAGGGCTGGGGGAGCAGAGTCATCATCAGTGGCTGCCACGGGGGCCTCTCGCCCAGGCCCCCTGCGAGGAGATCCGTGGGCGGCTGGGGGGGC
>NW_008676434.1:691-1457 GCF_000695815.1 Acanthisitta chloris
TGGGATGGGATGAGCACAGAGCGTGGCAGCTCAGCCTGGCAAGGGGCTCCTTGGGCAACTGGGGGTTCTTGGGGTGTGCTGCTCCTCACTGGGGACTGTGGTGTGGGGGCACACAGCATCCCATGGGATGGAGAGGAGCCTGTGGTGGGACAGGGTGGAGTGGTGGCAGGAGGCAGCTGGTGTGGTGGATTTTGCTGGTGATGGGATGAGAGGTTAGAGTCAGGGCTGGGAGTGGCAGGGGAGGGGGAAGGTCAGGGCAGAGTGACCATCATGGGGTCAGAAGCTGTTGGTGCTGCTGGCACGGTGACACTGATGCCAATGTGGTGTGGCCACAGGGGAGGAGGCCCAGCTGACACAGGAGAAGATGGAATCCCTGAGGATGAGATACCTCATCGTGGGCCAGAGCAGCGCCGACACAGCTCACCGCCTGGGGCAGACCCTGGAGGCCTCGTCCCGCCTGGGCACGGCCCCTGAGGACCTGGCACTGTGGCTGGGCCGCATGGAAAAGGAGCTGGGAGAGTGGGAGAGCCAGCACGAGGGCCAGGAGCCCCCAGTCAGCTCCAGTGACAGGGAGAAGGTGAGGGGCATGGGGCTGTGGGGACTGTCACCTCCTGCTCCATCACCATCCCTGGCATCGCTATCTGCAGGGGGAGGTGGGAGAGTTGGGGGAGTTGGAGCTGGGTCTGGGTGGGACATGGTGGAGTTGGGTCTGGGTTTGAGATGGTGGAGTTGGGGTTGAGTGGGACACTGTGGGATATGTTGGAGT
>NW_008676435.1:0-10782 GCF_000695815.1 Acanthisitta chloris
ATTCACTGAATCTAGGCATCATTCCTGTAAAAGTCCATTGAGTTCATTCTGCCCATGACTTTGGGCTCTGCTTGTCATAATAGTCCTTCGGAGCAGAATAATTGGTGTGTGTTATAAGGTTGCTGAGACCAGCTCTGGTTCCATCACTGCTGTGCTTGTCCAGTTCATTCTTCATTAATCTGGGTGATTTTTACGATAGTATACTTGATATGGCATATAGTCACCACAGAAGTGATTATATACAGTGTTACATAGCAGTTAACACTATACAATTTATTTCACTAGCGTGTCTCACCTAAAATCAAATCTCTCTGAGGTACCCATTGGACTGTCTCATCTCCATCTAAGCTAACAAACAACTAAGATTGTCCCATCTCCATCTAAGCTAACAAACAACTACATGCAAAATACATGCAGAATGAAAAGAGATACTGACATTTGGAACACTGTGCCACAAAGCAATCGCACACAGGGAGAGACACAGCAGAGTCTGCTGCAGGTCATTTCAAATGATAAACCAAAAGGTCACAGAGGATATAATAACTGATCTTTACCATTGCCTTTCTGAAGGATTTATCACCTGAAGACACACACAAAATTGCTGAATGGCAATAGTGGATTCACAGCAATGAAAACTCAATGAAAAAGCAATGTTGGATTACAGAAGTATAAAGACATTATGGCTGTTTGTATGAAACCTGGGAAACAAAAGAGTATTGCTTTGCTCTGTGGAGAGTTTAATATTTTATCTCGTTGCACTCAAGGTACAAGAGGACTTTCACTGGGAACCCCAATGTATTCCTTCATACTAGGAGAATAGGATGCAAAAAGTCTGGTATTTATGGATTTTTAAAAATAATAATTAAAAAAACCCTCTACTACCATGAAAGCAGAGGCTTCTTGCCAATGATTTTTTTTCATCCCATCCCAAAATAAGAAAAAAAATAACAAAACAAAGACAGCCCCCAAGTCAAGTGCTTTGTGATGAAAATCTTCACCCATAATGATAGGAAAGCTCTGCTAGGCTGCTTACATCTGATTGAACTGAGGACTCCCATTGCCATGTCCAGGCCATCAAACAACTCCAAAGTGTCCTCCTTAATTTCATCAAAATTTTCTCTGTTGATACCTCAGAAAAATCTCCAACAGTATGTGAAAAAAAGGTAGCAGTTTTCCAAGAAGTTTACATTTCAAGCAATCTTAACCATACTAAGTCTGCATGGGATGAAGATTAGGTTCTCACATCTGAAATATCTGAGGTGAATTCCGAGCAAAGGAGGGAAATAAATACTGAGATTTCAGTGTCCTAGAAGTTCAAGTGCCACTGACTTGGAAAACCTGGGCATTTACAACCTGAAATCTGGGTGAAATATCAATAGGATTTAAGTCTCAATGTACTTTTGAGTACTTTTGAAATTACAGTTCTGCCTTTTTTTGTGCTTATAACCGACAACATAGAATCATGTAGCACATCTTCAACCCGTGTTACACAACAGTACATGAAGCTGTCAAATTCACTTCAAAGACCAAAAAAGGTTAAACCAAAAGAGCATTAAAACTTCAGCAGCTGATTTATAAGGCTTCTCTTTACATTGTTATTTGGGGTTATGACATGCATGTAATCAATGCTTTGGTGAAATGGTTAAACCAGAAAAAAATTGTCATCAATTCTATGAGCACACTATTTTTGAAAACAAAGGTAAATCTCATCTCTTCAGTCATTTTGAGACTGCTATTTCTCATCAGCCAAAAGGTGCAAAGTAAAGTGTGCCATTATAGATCTCCTTATGTCACCATAAATTTTTCTGCAGGCAGAGGCAGATAAAAAGATTACTTTTAAGATATGCTCTTCTGTTCATGGTAAATCATTCCCACTGAAGTCTCAGATACAGAAATAGCCTTTCTCTTGTCCTGTGTGTTAACCCTTTGAACTTGTTTAAAATGTTTTTACATCAAGAAGCTTTGAGATGGCTGTCTTGCTGAAATCACATGGTTAGGGAGCTAGGCAATTTGAGAGGAGGAAGGGTGGATAATATATTCACACAAAACAGTCCTGGGTTGATGAACATGGTTGTGAATTGAAGTACATTTTTAAAAAAAAAATTTAAAAAATAAAAATCTGTCTGTATTTTCTACTTGGAAAGTCTTTTTAAAAAAAAGCCACTACTGCAAAACTGAAATAATAAACTTCAAACATTGTGATTATTCATTTTGCTTCAGTTAACTTGAAAAACCCAGTTGTTGGGTATCTTTGTCATTTAAAAATATAATACTTATGTCCTGACTCAGTTGAAATAGTTCATCAACCAACCAAAGACTGGAAAAACTAAAATGGGAAAAACCCCATCTATTCGTTCTGGTTTTATGTTATAGACACACCTGAAATATTCATCTGCCCCCAGTGATAACATCAAACAGCAACACTGCCTAGGGAACAGCAATGGTCAGGAGGGACAGTGTCATGGACTGGAACCCAGTGACAGCCAATCAGGAAAAAACACAGCAAACATTATCGGAGAAATACGGTTGAAGAGGTCTATCTGGGCACTTTAGAATGCCTTCACATACACATCAATATTTAAAACATTGTCTTCCTTCACACGAACCAGCAGGAAAAATCTGTTTTAGCCAGACTACAGACAGTCTGAGAAAGCAGCAATTAAGATCTGTTATCCACATCCTATCACTTTTACTTCAGGGATTTCTTTTCCTCTCACTATCCACAAAACTAACAGCAGTAGAGGTTTTGCCTTTAAGATTTAACATTGTAGGGGGCAAAGAGCAGACTGTCAGTTGTCAGTGTTATCACAGAATCACAGAACTGTTGGAGTTGGAAGAGACCTCTGGAGGTCATCTAGCCCAAGCCCCTGCTAAAGCAGGATCACCTAAAGCAGGTTGCACAGGATTACAACCAGGTGGGTTTTTAATATCTCCAGAGAAGGACACTCCACAACCTCTCTGGGTAGCCTGCTCCAGTGCTGTTGGAAGAGTGGAGGTCATCTAGCCCAAGCCCCTGCTAAAGCAGGATCACCTAAAGCAGGTTGCACAGGATTACAACCAGGTGGGTTTTTAATATCTCCAGAGAAGGACACTCCACAACCTCTCTGGGTAGCCTGCTCCAGTGCTCTGTGACCCTCAAAATAAAGATGTTTTTCCTCATACTCAGAATGTCCTGTGTTTCAGTTTCTGCCCATTGCTTCTTGTCCTGCTAAAGCAGGATCACCTAAAGCAGGTTGCACAGGATTACAACCAGGTGGGTTTTTAATATCTCCAGAGAAGGACACTCCACAACCTCTCTGGGTAGCCTGCTCCAGTGCTCTGTGACCCTCAAAATAAAGATGTTTTTCCTCATACTCAGAATGTCCTGTGTTTCAGTTTCTGCCCATTGCTTCTTGTCCTGCCACTGGGCTGCACTGCAAAGTGTCTGGCCCCCTTAAGATAAGATATTCTGGCTGCAGTTCTGTTGGACTTATGGATATGGATTGAGGATGTAGTTAAATAATTCCATATTGGTACAGTTTCAAACTTGCATACACACAAGTTCACAGCACAGTACTCTAAGTTCAGGGATGAATGGAAACATATAGAAGTTCAATCCTCTCTCAGTATCACCTTTGGCTCCATGAGGCTGCCAAAGAAATTAAGGTACATCACATTGGTATTTCATTTAGCAATGGGTGTAGAGGCTCATATGGCAAAGCTGAGGGTGAATGGCAACAGGAGAAGCCTCAGTGCCATGACCCAGCAGCAGTGCAAACCATCACAAGGCATATTGAGCAGACTTCTCACTACCACACAGTCAACCTGGAATTTACAGCTGAAGCCAAAGGACTGCCAGTTTAAAACATGTTTGTGTGTGGGTGCACCATCCAGGCTAAGATTCCATTGCCCCAGCCTGAGTGCTGTTGACACAGTGCTGTACCTAAAGTAATATATAAGTGTGCTCCTGAGAGGCCACAGTTGCTTTAAGCAAAGAGCTGCTCTAGCACAAACCTGGAATTAGCCTGTGCCTTACCAGCCAAACTGTCAAGAGATGAACATGTGCTCATATAAAATACTTCCCTGCTTAATGTCCCTGCGCTCCACAGAGCTGGCTGATATTCTCTCAGAAATATTCTGTTAAGAAATGCCAACTGCTGAGCTATTTGAATGTCTCCAATTTGACAAACTTTTAGTAAATCAATAACAAAATTCTGAATAATTTTAGTTAACAGTCAACTTCATCTGAATACTTTCATACTAATACAATAAACAGGCTGCCCAAGGACAAAAATATAGGTTATTGATTCAAGTGCTTTGAGACATAACTGATTATTAACAGGAGGCAGTAAGAAATGTTACCCTCTGGTCCAGTGCAGTGTAATTAAGGATATTAATCAAGTCCACATTTTCTTGTGCAGATTCTTGTCTTTGCTATGAATAGTAGCTTGGGATCCAAAAGGGTAATGAATACCATAGCTAGTATAGGAATAACTGCATAGTATATGGAAAATTACAGCCATCAATTATCAAATATTGGTAGAGTCGATCATTTCATTTTCTTTTAAAAAAATAATTTATCTTTTGAAGACAACAAGTTGTCAGCATTGGAAATGGCGACAGTAGAAAGCAAAGGATACTGGTAGCTAACAGCATTCCTACAGATGAACACAAGTTGCTAAAGAGTTTTAAACAAATGGCACATCTAAATAGTCACACAGAAACCAGACAACATCACACAGAAATCAAAGGCAATAGGACACTCTCAGTCCCAAAATATTATCTCCTTGGTAAAAGAAACAAACACTGGAAACTGACACTCCTACAAGAAAAAAAAAAAAAAGAAACAAGAAAGATTTAAAAAAAAGAAACAAGAAAGATTAAAAAAGGGGGGGGGGGGGAAATAAAAGCAGTTCACAATCTCTGGATGCAGTTTCTTAGCAGCTCTCCTCAAATGTCTGGAAATTATTTCATACTTCAATACATCCTTGTGCTTGTCACTTCCCTACCTGCAAATACACACCTTTTGATAAATCGCTACTGCATTAGAGCTACTACAATTTTCAAACTAACTTCCTAGACTATAAAGTGCATACAGTGTTACGTATGAAAAAGAGAATCTAAGGATTAATCACAGGCTTCATACCCTTAAGTGTTGGGCTTCATCCAGGCAGTGTTGTCCACTTTGAAGGTATTCCCATCAGTACATTACTGTCATTTATTCTTAACACACTCTTAAGCTTTTGTTGTGCAAGCATAAAGGGGACAAAGATGGATGAGGATGATCTTTCACAGCATTCTGCTTTCTAGTTTTTCCCCATACAGAAGAATCAGGTTAAGAATATCTGACTAGTCAAGAAATATTACTTACAAATAATCCAGACTTCCCATATTTTTTTCTCTCCATGTTTTCCTTCAAATATTCATGCAGCCATTAGAAATACCCCTTCAGATTTCACCAGGAATATCAAGCATTAAATGAGGTTTCTGGGTGAAATGACATGGCAGTATTTTAGTACATTGCACATAATTTTGTTGTTCCTGCACAAGACACCAGATATTTCAGACACAACCTGTAATATGTGCAGGAGCTCCAGTTTCTCTGCATGTGATCTCTGAGAAGTTGACATCTGGTCTCCATCATCCATCTACCAGGACTTCTCAAACAGTGGCCTGCAGGCCAGGCCAGCAGGTGACCTGCTGTCAGCACCAGTTGGATTCCTACTGCATATGGCCCATGGATAAATCTCTGCAGCACAGGATCCAAGGTAGATGGATGATATGCAGCCAGCTGCATTCTTAACTGTATGTCAGTTTTATCTTATCTTGCCCACTCAATAAAAATAAATGGAGAAATACTCCTTTATTCATATGACCTCAGTATCATCTTATTTTTAAATAAAACAGGACAACCCAAAAGAAACAGAGGGGATAAAAATCTCCTACGATTTGAACACTCTTAAGGTTCTCTTCCCTGCAGATCATTCAGGTGACAACTTAACTTTCATAACCCCATCAGATAAAGAGAGAGGAAAATTCTTCAGAAAATGCCTCCAGTTCGACACAGATCTTTACTACAGTTCACTGTTTTCTCCCTTTCTAGCTAACTTCAGATGAAATTTCACAATACTATTTCCACTTGGCTAAGTTTTTATGGACCCCTTATTAGCATAGTGATATATAATAATTATTTAATGTAGCTATCAGCACAGTGATATATAATAATTATTTAATGTAGTCATGTGCCTGAAACTAGCTGAGATTCTGTATTACAGCAGACCACTCTCTCCATGTGCCTGAAACTAGCTTTGATTCTGTATTACAGCAGACCACTCTCTTGTACAAACTGAAGTTGGATTCTTCTGTGGACTTTTAACTGTAGCTATGCAGAAAGACCAGCCATAGATATATGGAGAGGATAGAGCTCATAGATGTATCTGGATTTTACATACAAAGTACTCTGAAAAGTTATAAAATGTCTTCCTTTAGGTCTGTCAGTTATGTATACTATTAAAATAGAATCATTCTATACATTTATTTCTTTTCCCAAAGAAGAAAATACATCTTTCTGAGCAGTAACATGAGCATTAAAGGCAGCAGTATCAACAAGCATGGCTCAGGGCATTGATTCTGTAACATACATATTCTTCAAAATAAGTAAATGAGTAATTCACATAAATCACAGCATAAGATGACTAACTCCCATTGCATTATGAAATTTCTGTTACAGTGTGTTGGGATGTCATTACATTAGCATTTATTTTGGGAACATGATACTCAACAGTGTCCCTGTTGGCAACATGCTCAGGAGGAAAGGACTTAAAGTGAAACAATCTTTTTCTGGTTCATCAAGCTCCTTTTTAATCAAATTCAGCAACCTGAGAAGAATATGTGCAAAAAGCCTTCTGCCATACCAGTGCTACAACATTTAACACAGTATTTGGTGTGCTTACCTCATTTACGTACTTTCCCTTTCACCAGCAGGGTTTCACCAGCTTGATACAATTAATTTTCAGAGGTTTGACTTTCCTTTAAGTCTACATTGGAACACTTGGCTCTTTGGCACTTAACTGGTAGAATAGCACTACTGTATCTAAACTACCAGGGGATCAGAACTTTATTCTGCCAAAGTATTCTAAATGAGACACCATAATTTCACCCAGATTTTCCCCAGCAGCAGTTAATGCCTGTGTATCAGCTACTGGCCAGCTGGCAGCTTACTCAGAGAAGAAAGTTTTTCCAGGACATGCAAGTAGTATAGATGACCATAGAAACAGAGAGTTACTGGGGAAATGGAGCATACTCAGATCTGTAGGACATGCAGCAATACTTTCACAACTGTCATATAGCAAATTGTGCAAAAAATTAGCGTGCCAAGTCTACAGAGGCCATACACCCCAACTGGCCATTGCACCAGTGAATTCTATCCATGTCAGTACTGAGTCCTTGGAAAAAGGGGCTACATCCTTAATTTGCCAAGGCAAGCTGAATGGAGTCACTGTTCTAAATGACACTAATAGCATGTGAATATTAGAGGCAAGCACTTGAACTGCACTGTATGCTACCTACCCATCTGGAAATTCATTTGCTTATAGCTTCTTGTTATATAGCTTTCCAAAGTGAGTATCAGAGCTTAGGCAGGAAGTGGTAGGTTTGATTGCTGGTGAGTTAGATCAGTCTGCTATGTTTATGAAGGAGAGCACTGTATATTCTTGCTCTTTTTTTTGATTCCGTAATCCAGCTTCAAAAACACACATAAGAATATACATTTTACCTCAAAATATTTATCTTAAAAATCCCTTCAAAATCAGTAAATTTAACTGAAACATCTAACAAAAGATACAGTTCAGGGCATTTATATGGTCATCTGTTTTGTCTACAATACTGATGCACATTTTCACTACAGAACATACATTATCTATAAATTAATTTAGTCTTTGTCAGAAAAATAACTGTAATTCAACAACATCTAAACATGCCTTTTGTGCAGAAACCAGTGACCCAGTTAGCAAGGTCTGACCTATGCATACTGTGTGTAATCTACCTGTATGTGGTGCAGCACTATCATGGATACTGATGCTTTTTCCCAAATCCAGCACTTCCTCCTCTCTTCTGCAGGGAAAAGAAATAAGTTGTCTGGTGTTTGGAAGTTTTTAGCATCCCTATCTCCCACAGTCAAAACAACTGGGACATGTGAAATGTGTAAAGGTCCAATCCAAATCTTCCTTACAGGAGATTCCTATAAAAGCCTGGATGTTGCTGTTCAGACAGGGATTCTTAATACAAATTAACTGCAGTATGAGATACCTGTGCACTACTTTGAAACTCCATTTCATACATGGCACCATTTCACAGAGATGTTTCAGAGAATCATACCACACAGGGCAAAAGGTAAGGCAAGAGGAATGGTTCAACCTGAGTTACTCCTCTCTTTCCCATCTCCTTGTAGATCTCACCTGCCACAACACTTTATTTATGTTCCTTGGACACAATTAATCTCTCTACTGATTAGGCCCTTTGTAACCTTACTTGGAACTAATTAGGAGTTTTTGAACTTGCCTCTATGTTTGTCACATTGTCACTAACTGAAAACACTATCCTTTTTTCCTCTTAACTTCCTCTTTTCCACTTAACTGTTCATCCCTCAGAAACAAAAACTACATGTTGTCTTCTTTCAGGCATATTCAAAAAAAGTACATGTTGTCTTCTTTCAGGCATATTCATAGCTGTAAAGGTAAAGCTGACAAGTATCGATGGAGGAAGATTCACAGCACTGATCTCAAGTCTCACAACATCTCAAAAAAACCCCTCCTCTTCTAAAAAGAAAATCATGGAAGAGTTTTCTAAAAAATCTAACATCAGACATATTTTCACACTAGCTCATAAGTACTAATCCAAAGCAGTTAAGATGTTAACATGGCAAGAGAAAGCCCCATCACTTCTATCACTACAGGGCTGTGAGGAAAGCCCACGTGTGAAGCAGCCAATAACCCAAAGATTGTATAGCCTTAAGGTCCGTGTCTGTGCATCTCTCTCACACAGTACTGGGTCCATGTCTGTGCATCTCTCTCACACAGTACTTCACAAAAAGTATCTTATCCTGCATGCCTTAAATTAGGTCTGTGTTCTCAGCAAGGTCTTCTGAGGTTCTCCTAGAATTAGTACTTCTCCCACACCTTCAGTGTAAGCCTCTTCTGCCAGTCAGCATTTGTTTGCTTCCAGTATCCAGAGATGTGATACATGAACTGTAAAGAGTCACATGAGAGCTACTCATGGTATCCTTGTCTTCTGATGGCTGCCTACTCATATAAAACCAGGCAAGTCCCTCAGCATGGAGTAATCCAAGGGCCCTTCTCTGCTCAGTGGGATTGCTATTGCAGCACACTGGCATTGGTAGCTTACACAATTGAGAACTCACAGGACACACACAGGGGCAGAAAAAGTCACTTATCACAGTATTCAGTCAATATCTGACTTGCATGGCCCTAAGGGAACTGAGATGGGACATTTCTATGCTTCAGTATCAACTCACTCTCCCTCAGAACAATCTGAAGTTGCTTTTTGAGAGACACCTAGGGAAGCTGAATTTCTGAGACTTCCTACCAGGGTTCTGCAGATACCTGCAGGTATCAGACACATTCAGCTAAAACTTACTACAACCTCTTCATTTATGCATAACTGCTGCAAGACTATTTGCCTCCTCTTTATGTCAGAAACTCTGTGGTTTGCATCTTATCCTGGTTATGTACTTCCATTTCCGTTTCATGAAAAGAGCTACTTTGTCTTGTCTGAACAGAAACTGAGCAAAACAGCAAGCAAAGAAATGATTCAGTAGATATGTGAATCACTAACATTAGCAATACTATATATATTGGTTTCCCAAAGCAGTTTCAATGCCTAAAGCCTTTGCCATGGGGCAGCAGAAATGATACACCATAATTGTTGTTTCTGAAAGTCTCCAGATCTGATTATTGGCACTAAAAGTATCACCGTATTTTACTAAACTGAATTAGTGAGCTATTCTTGCTGGAAGAAATGAAGTGCTAATAGCTCATTGTTATGACATTTACCACACTAAATGCTTCAGATTTTGCAGACAGTAACCTGCTATGCTGCTGGTAAATCCTGCCCAATGTCCACTGCAGCATATGGCAGTTCACAAAGGAGAAGTGTTGACTATGAATTTGCCTCAAAGAATGCTTAGCAAAATGCCAGGATTTTAGTAAAATCTATGTATGTGGTTAAACTTTTTCATTCCTTTAAAATATCATCCTTGGTGGCCCTCTGGTAAGCAGCAAGAATCTATCAGCCACAATGTAAAGAAAATAGATTGAAGTTACTGAGAAAACAAAACCCAAACCCACAGTTTACTAAAAGGCAAAGGCACACATTCTCTTGGCAAGCAAATGTGAAAATCCCACAGTTTTGTACTCTAGAAGGGTAAGATTCCTGTGACCAAAAAAGCTTATAGCAAAATTGATTTGACTTAAAGGAACAGACACAGAATTACAGTCCTGATATGTAAGGAAGAATATTGCCTAGACCTGCATGTTTAATGTATGTTTTCAGTGTACCAACAGAGCAATGTTTGATTTCTCAGTAAAAGTTCCTTTCCTCTCATAGCAGGCCTTGCCAAAGTGAACAGAAAAAGTGAAATGAAAACTATTCTTTAACAGAAAGTGTAATTTTTCCAGGTTCATGAGATACCATCATCTTAAATCTTTTCTAAATACTTTTGAATGCAAAACTACACTTTGCTTGGTTTTAACACCATTGTTTCATGTGAACCTAAGCTTGATACTG
>NW_008676435.1:10806-19032 GCF_000695815.1 Acanthisitta chloris
TCATGGAACTAACTGGAGATGCATAGGAATGTATTTTTGCACTAACAGTCTTAATTGAAATGGTAGTTTTACCCGTTTACATCCCATTAAAACCAAGATAATTCCAATTTTCAGAGAATATGAGTGACTCCAGCCCCCCAGGTACAAAGTCAAGGCAATTACATAAAAAGAACTTTAAGAAATCAATATTAATCCAACAACAATAGTCTGTTAAATGCTCCCAGCAAACTCAATTCACCTCTCCTTCAGACAGCATAAGGTTTAAGTAGGACAAGTAGCATAAAAACCTTTCTTAGCATCTGCACCAGCATTGCTCTTTACCATTTCAGTTCATTTCTACTCACATGCCACTTACTGATGAGCAACTCCATTCATAAGAACAGACAAAGGAATTTAATCATATTGAACCACACACTTCTTTCCAAAGCTTCAAGTTGTCTATTTAAGTAAAACAAATGTGAACCCACAACAATTCAAACCAATTAAGAAAAAAAAATAAAAATTAAAGTCTTGCATACTGCACTAGAGAAGATCATGGCTTTTTGTCCATTCTCACCTCCATCCAGTGCAGACAGACACAGCCACAGACAAGGCACAATGTCCACAGCAGCTCCCTTTGCCAGGAAGACAGGCTTCTCCTGTCATCACTGACACTATTGTCCCCCATATCTAGATACATACTGGTTATACCTCAATCACTTCCCTTTTTGACACTGAGAATAAGCTCGAGCCAGTGAAGTCTTTATGACAAAAACTGTGGTAAAAGAAACCTGTTGGCATCAGCTAGGATGTCCTGTTTGCCATTTTCCTCCTCACTTTCAGGTTCATGACCAAAGCAAATCTCATAGTATAGAAGCAATTTTATTCACAAAGAAACAGAAGAGCTAATGAGTATTACTAAACTTCAGTACTTCAATAAAAGAGCCTCAGATGTATGAATAGAGGATCAGTGACTACATAATTTGTTCAGGAACCTTTTCATTTTACCATAGTCTTGCACAAATGCAATAAATTGTAAAGGAACTTCTTTTCAATCAACACCAAGCATAGAGCAATGTAATATTTGTACAATTCCCCTCATCTATTTCATGCTTCAAAGTTCGTGCCCTTTACAATACCAAACTGTCATGAGACAGGTCACCTATGTTGCTCTGAAGAAGCACTTTCTTTTTCTTCTCTTGATCCTCTCTCTTACATTTGGGCAGCTGGAAGCCACCAGCATCCCTATTTTGATTGTTTTTATAATACTGATGATATAGCATTAACACTATCACAGCTGCATTACTATTTGCCCTTGTTAAAAACTGTCAGCAGTTAACCACTTGCTTTTACTTAAAAGGTTTAATTTTGCAGCAATTAAAACCATACCTGTTTAATACCTGACATGTACTTTTGCTGCTTCTTTCTGTTTAATTTTACTAGTAGTAGCACTGCTCTTACCTCAGCTTGTAGAAAAATATTCTTATTTATAGCTATATCTGTTGGTATAAACCATTCCATCCTTGGAGAGAAATGAGGAAGAAAGAGTATAAAAGAGAAGAGTGCTTATGGAAAGAGAACCTGATATTGCCCAGGGCTTCTGGTTTGGTCTGGCACAGCCAGCCAGGCACCCAGACAGAGCATGCAGGTGGCAAGGGATACAGAAAATAGAGAAAAAAGCCAGCTGGGAAACCACAGCACTGAAGCAGTGAACACATAGTAATGGATTGTGTATAAAGGACTCAGCTGGGGCTTCCAGCATGGAAGTGACTTTACAATTCTCACAGTGCACAGTGTGGGTCACCTTGCCTCCCCCTTTTTTGTTCTTACAGGTGTTATGATGGATATGGCAAGCAGACAATCCAGCTCACAAACCTTGCATCACTCTTAAGTCTGGTTCTGGTGAACATCCCATTCCTCCTCAAGCAGCCAAAAAGCACATTCTGCTGACATGCCACAGCTACTGAGAATATAAGTCATTTCTGGCAAGCAGTCAGGTCACCTTTAAATGCCTTCAAGTCGGAGCAATACAGGCAGAAGTGACAGCATGAATAGTCTCCCCAAATTAACAGGCTCTGTGCCAAATGGAAACAAGCCTGTAGCATAGCCTTGACCAGCCTGGAAATGTTCAAATCACTGCCAGTACAGACCTCCACAGACCATCCTACATTAAAAGCAGTGGTACAGCAGCCTGATCTGTGGCCAGAACCACTACAGTGCAAAAGCAATTGATCTTGCTAAAAAGCTGCTTCCAGCCTGGAGACTGGGACAGGGAAAACAATGGTGACACAAACATTGCAGTTCCAGCATAGCAAGGGAAGCCTCTGTGCATGTTGCTCCCCACGATCCAATGTCTGTTCATTGCTCTGATGAAGAGGAGCTTCAGACATATCTGTTGGGCTGTTCCAACCCAGCCTTCTTTATTATCTCTTTACCATCCTCAAAACAGCACGCAAGTGCAGTATGCTCACATTTACAGCAAGGCCCACTGTCACAAGTCATTCTTGAGTTCCAGGACCTCCTACAGAGGCTGTGCAGAAAACAGAGCAGGCACTAAGGTTATGACCACCAGCAAAATCTGTCAGGCTAGTACTATAGCCAGCTGTGAATGACACTGGGTGATCCCAGCACTGGTACATGAACCATATCTGTCACTAGGTACAATATTTACTCCAGGTGAAGATGCATGCAGTCACCCAAGCACAAATAGGATATTACAAACAAAGGGGACCAGAACCAGGTATTGCCTTCCAACTCACCTTACTCCCCAGGGACTTTGGAGCCCAACATAACCACGGAGATTTCCCTCAGAAGCTTGTCTCTGACAATTTATATAGAAATTACACAGAGAAACAAACCTAAGGCAACCTCAAATATCAGACAATACACCTGTAAGGTATGTTGGCATCTAGCTAAGCCAGTTGAAACAAGAAAGGAGAAAACACCTTGCACTGGATAAAGACTGATCCTGCAGATGATATAAATACATGTAGATTCTACATAATTGCCCAGGAAACTAGAGCCAGAAGTCTATTACCATCTTCCTGTGACATTACAGGTTAAGGAGTACTACAGAGCCAAAGAGATCTTCCTCCTAACCTTGTGACATAGCATCCTATAGAAATTGCCATGGAATTTACTAGCTGTTCAGTGAACATTCAGGCTGTTTAGTGAGCACAACTGGTTTGCCACACAACATGCTCAGCCATCCACCTGCATTAATTTATATGACTGGCATAAGCATCTGCAATTTCATCAGACAGGTATAAAAAGAGGAGTTTTCAATACATACGCTACAGGGCATATGCTGATCATGGGTTGGTGTCAAGAAAGAACATACCCTCCTTGCACACTATTATGCAATTACAGATAAATGTATTATGGGGATTTATATCTTTATTTGAAGCATCTGGTATAAATCAACATGGTGGGCAGGATACGAGATTAGAAGGGTCATTGGGTCTTTCCTGATACAGCAAATAATTTGCTCTGTATCAAGCAAAGCATTTTTTTCTTCCCTAATTCCAGTAACTCTATTCAACAGCTTCTATTTCCCTTGAATTGCTTTCTTGCAGCCTCCTCAGTGTGTCAGTCACAAAGCAGAAGCTAATCATCGAAAAATGTCTTTTCCACTTCCCCAAACATCTACTAAATAAGATTCAGTCAAAGAGATTAAAAAGCTAAACTCAGCAACTTGTTCTGACTCTCTCCATTGCATTCCAGTCACCAAGGGGGTAATTCTTTTTGCTTCAAATATAAAAAACCATTCATAATGGAGTTTATTTAGACCTTCTTGCTTTAAGTAAGCAAGTTTTTAATCTATCACATACATTCCTGTAATGTAGGTTTGATGTTAATGGGTTGTAAAGTGGGTAATAATTTTCTAACTGACCTCTTCAATCAGATTAGATCATATTATTGACCATGCTGTTTGTTTTATAACCACAATCATATTGTGGAAGAACATCTCTTGCAAGTAGCACATTTGTAAGTGCCCATTAAGGCAAAGGATGACAGGTCTGCATGTTTGGCACTTTTTGAATATTTCTTTTTACCTTACTGGCAGTATTCCCATCAGCATCCTAAAGCTATCCATTTGTATGTTTCTGGATTCCTACTCTCTGAGGGTTTTTTTTTGTTTTGAAAGATGCTGTGCTATAAAACTGGCAAAATCAAAATATATGCAAACATTGTAACTTTTAGAAAAGAGCACCAAATTCCTCCATTTTTAAATGGTTCTTCTGATCACTGCAATACTTCTTCTTAAGAGAAAACTCCGGATGTTTTTTCATAGCAGCACAACAGGAATTTTTGCAAACAAACATGTTTCATGTTTTCTTTTCAGCACCCCCTTGTGCATTCAATAGCTGCATTTGGCAGATATTTTCAAGCTCATTATACCCCCTAAACAGGAATGATAGCTCATGGTCAGGCCCTGGACTGGGACAGTAAGTCCCCAAACCCACAAGGCCAAAGTCAGCCAAAGACTGTTTCAAACCTCAGGTTTCTCAGAGAGTGGTTTTGCTTTCCTTTATCACAGTTTGCTGTATCTTCTGTGGGTGCTACTGCAACTTACTTTGAGGACAGACTGAGCAGACAAATAATCTGAGTACAAAATACAAATCTGAAACACAGCTCTGGAGAAAAGCAAACAAAAAACAGACTGGGAGCTGCTTTTGCTGCTGGAGGAAACAGAGCATCAAGTTTTTTATTATCCAGCCCTGTAGTGTGGCTTTGGCAAAAACGTTTTTCTCCTAAAGTGCCAATTGTTCCTCTTTAAAATGAGGATGTTTTCCCTCATGAGCCTCGCTTGTTAATTTGTTCATCAAGTTTTAAGTTTCTCCAAGGCAAGATTTATATTTGTGTGCTGTTCAACATAATAGGATCCCAATATTAACTTTGGATATTAAAAATGAAAATACATTCCCATAAAGATTTCAGTTTCATGACATGAGGATCCCAACTAAAACAGCTGAAGTATTTGTGACAGGCAAGCAAGAGAAAAAAATTTTCTGTCTTCCATTTTCCTTTCATTACACTTGATTGAGTCTCCAAATTGTGCTTCAGAGTTGCAATTGAAATGATAAGTGCAGAAAAGTAAAGGCAGAAGCCAGAAGGAACAGTATTGGTGTCAGCTACATATTATTCTTTTCTAGCTGTTATTTCTAGTAATGAACTAAACTATTTTCCCAGTTCAATGAATATAAATATCCAGATATTCTTACCCTCCTTAACGTGGAGAGGTTTTCTGAGTAGGCTCACTATGAAACAATGCTGACTGATGCTGAGTTGTTAGATTTTTATTACGAAACTCTTCTCTCCATATGACAAAATGAGATTCTTAACATTGCTGTCTGTTCCTAAATCCCTACTGAATTTTAATGCAGAGTAATGTGAGTAATATTTACCCTGCAATAACTTGTTCATTAGGCTAAATTTTTATGCACCTAAATTACCCAATATAATTTGGATTTGTGGAAAGTATTTCTTCACTATATACACAGAAATTATTCAGTCTGCAGTCAGGAAAACATCAATTAAGTATTAAACTGAAGAACTGGAATTCAGCCCAAAAACTGTTCATTGTTGTCTGTTTGTTTAAATTAAGCTGCAACATATTTTTTAGGAAATGCAAACACAGTACAAAAGACAGATAGAAGTAAATTCCAAAAATTTGAATTTCTTGCATACCACAGCAGACACAGCTGAGTAAGCTGCCAGGCATGTCCATGGAAGTGGAACCATGTAGGCTAGAAAAGACCTGGTTTCCTACAATGAGGGTGGTGAAACACTGGCACAGGTTGCCCAGAGAGATAGTAGATGTTTTATCCCCAGAGACATTCAAAGTCAGGCTGGACAGGGCTCTGTTTTATCCCCAGAGATATTCAAAGTCAGGCTGGACAGGGCTCTGAGCTGATCTAGTTGAAGTTGTCCCTGCTTACTGCAGGGGGGTTGAACTAGATGACCTTTAAAGGTCCCTTTCAACCCAAACTATTCTATGGTTTTCAAGTCCAATCACAAACCTAACACTGCTAAGTCCATCACTGAACCATATCCCTAAGCAAGACATCTACATGTCTTAAATACCTCCAGGAGTGGTGACTCAACCGCTTTCCCTGGACAGCCTGTTCCAATGCTTGACAACCCTTTCAGTGAAGAAATTTTTCCCAATATGTGACCAAACCTCCCATGGAGCAACTTGAGGCCATTTCCTCTTGTCATATCACTTGTTCCTTGGATTAGAGACCAACATGCAACTGCAGTCAGTGTGCTTTCTAGGAGCAATACAGACCACTACCATTCTGCACTCAAGTGACCCATTGCTCTAGGATGACAATACTGTTTCTGGTGCTAGCTCAGGTAGAGCCTTTTATGGCATACCCAGAGTCTACAAAACAATGCATCACCATTCATTGTTCCTCAATGTGTCCCTCATATGGTAGAATAAAAGAAACCTAAAGCAAAGAAAACTATTTATCCCCCCCAAAACTTTGGTAAGTTCTCCCTGAGAACACCTTATACCCACTTAGTGCTAGATTAGAGGCAGCTAAAATTTTGCTAATGTCTGTACTTCAGTGCTGATTTCAAAAGGCTCTATAGCACAATAAAAACAAAGCACAATTATATATTAACGATAAACATAGGAAACAGAAGAAAATTCCACTTGAATTATATGTACAATGGTGGGAAATTAAACAAATTTAAATCTATATATTCAATTATCACCTCAATGTTGAAATCTTCCTATGTTGCATTCTGTAAAGCTGCTTTGATTCATTCAGAAATAGAGGTTTCTGTCTAAAGATATCTGACTGTATGAAGCAAATGTTTAAGCTAACTATTTATTTGAATTATTGAATTAAACAAAAAAGTGAATTTTTAAATGTTCTTTTCCAAACTACTGATTATAAAAACATTGTTAATCATTCAGATTCCCTGTCTTTTCCTTCTTTTCCCTTGTCTTTGAATGCTGTAGAGTTTTGTGATCATTAGAGCCTCTTTTCTTTCTCTTTTGCCAAAATCTTCTAATGCAGGAATAGCCAGACCAAATATTTCAAGACTTACAAAGTAGCTGAGACTGTTCCATTTCACCAGTCAAAATCCACTTGCGAAAGCAGCAGGATTAACCTACAGATGTATGTGGTTTTCCAAAATTAAAATATATATGTAATTACACTGTATGTTATGAAGATGGTGGTTTATAATCAGAATAAATTGATTTGTGAGCCTGAAGTACAGCAAGAAGCAATTATTGTACTTGGCATCTGACTTACTCATTTAACAGACAGCTCTATACCAGGAACTCTAGGTATATGCTGCTGAGAGTTTTGGTGATGGTAACTTGATCTTAAAAGCTTCTCTTTAACTCTCATATGTCAATACATTCTTTTGAAAAGAAAATATCAGCAAAACTGGATGGTTACAAGCCTTGCTCAAATGTAAAGGCAGGCTTCATAGACAACACACCAAGACTATAAAAGTAAAGAATGAACTCCAGCTAAATAAAGTAATGGTCCTCCAGTGGAAAGACAAAACACAATTAGAATTCACATACTTATTCCAAGATCAATATTTTTTCTACTGATTTGCTGAGGAGGCTTTTATGAAATTTAAGCATAGTTCACTTTTAAATACTCTTACCGCCAAAGGGTATGGTAGGCTGTATTAATTCCTTTCCTTTTATAAATCAATAATTAGATTGTCAATTCACTTAAAATGCTTAGGGAAAAAAAAAAGGAAGGAAGATGGAAGATGTATTTTACCATTCTGCATCACATGTTGAAAGGCTCAGCAACTCATACCCTCACCACTCAATGAAGATTATGACGCCTGGAGACAACATGGAAAGGAATCAAAAGCAAATATGAAATATTTTCCTCACAAGTTTAGATAAATAAATAAATAACTCAATGTTCACCATGACAGACTGCACCCAGACACAAATGCAATTCTGCCTCTAAGTCCATCTTCCCAGTGTAACTTGTGCATCTCAAGGGTAGGGATACAAGCCTAGAGACTGAAGCAAAAAGATATTAAGACTATCTTTTGATGATGACAGTTTCTTGAGTGTTAAAGTGATACCAGTATAACCTCCGTTAGCTAGAGGCAGAGAAGAAATGAGGGGAGAAGGGAAGTTACCCAGCCACCATACGGATAAAAAGTTGTGTTTGTGCATAAAACTGCTCGTTACTGTCCAGCCCTATTCACCACGAGGGACTCCAAAATGAGATGTGCTGCAGGTTCAGC
>NW_008676435.1:19053-28174 GCF_000695815.1 Acanthisitta chloris
TGGAAAAAGAGTATAAGTAATGGAAATTGTCTGTGCTCGTGGATGGATAATCAGAACAGAGTCAGGCTCTTAAGAATAGATGCAAGTTGCGTAGAGAAGATTAAAATCTCTGTGTAGTAAAAGTTATGTAGAGAAGATTTTGTTTTTTAAAAAAGAACATTTGGAGGAATCCTTTAGGATAGTTGCTGGCATTAAGCTTCCTTAGGCTGACTTCTTGGGAATTCCCTAAAGGCAAAAATTAGGACTCATCACATCCAGTTCTACTTTCCTACCTTGTGGTGTTTTCATAATATCTTATTCTGCAAGATAACTTAAGAAAAATTCTTTTCTTCCCTTTTCACTCTTTTACTGCAACCTTACAGAATTCGTCAGAGCTTTTTGATCATTTTCCTTTCTAAAGTGTAGTCAAGACTAAGCTTGACTACAACATTCATTCTGACTTATTTTAACTTATAATGGACACATCTTTATTTTTGCAAGTAAACCAGGAAAAGGCCATTCCTTTAACCCTGGAGAAAGTCCTGAGCATTTAGAAAAAAATCTAAACAAAATAATCAGAGATATTTCCCGGAATCGAATGAACCTTTGCGGGTGATATGCTCATGGAATAAGACAGAAAAATTAAAAGAAAAATCAATTTTTATGGGGAAAAGCAAACCAACAAAACACAAAGGAACACTGCAAGTTAGTGCTTTGTTTAAAATCTAAGGTTTCCAACCCATAGAAAATTCCATAGTCTAAAACTTAAAATAAGTGTATTGTCCTAATAAAAGAAAGAAGATGATCATTGAAGGTTTTCTGTGAATCACAAATTTTGCACTCCAAATGCATCCTGATAAAGAACAGTGGAATGATTAAGGAGTCATTGCAGAAAAGATCTGTATTTTGTTAATAACTATTTATATCATTAACACATATGCAATATCTCAATTCCATAGTCATAAAAAAATATTCATGCATTGATAATAATTCAGCACAATAAGAGCAAAGTTCATGTCTAGACAGTTAAGTCAATGATATTGTTCATCCTTTCATTAGCAATCAAAAAATTAATTATAATTCAGTGTAAACTGACCACTGAGTGTGCCTGGTAGATCCGTATACAATCTACTGCACCCTGTAAGAGGAAACATATCCATTCTTTCTGAAATCTGACATTGCCTTGAGGCAAGAGCCTGTTTTCCTGTATCAGTGGGTCCCATACAAGTCTTAAAAGTCTGAATCAGGTCAGAGAAGCACAAGTTGATCACAGATGATGTGGGACACATCTTTTAGGATACACCGTTGTATGTTCTGGCTTCTTTCCTCCATTCCACTATTTCCAAATAAATTTTGATGTAATAATAATAAGTTGCTATTTTGTTTCACCTTTTACTCATTGATATTTAGCTGCCTGGGAGCATATATGTGCCCAAAAATTGCCCTAACTGTTGGCCTGGAGTGAAATCTCATACTAGCGTGTCTCTTTTACGCTACATAAGAATCACAAATATTCCTCTCCTGCATGGATGGCAGGTTCTGCCTTGTGGATCCCTGAAGCTTCCTTGCATTCTGGGAGCAGTAAAGCAAGTGATGTCCATCCTTTGCTGGCAGAGAGCAGCGTAAACAAAAACCCACTTGGTAATAAGCAGCATTCTGAAAGGAGAGATAACAGTAGTTGTGGAAAGTGATAATTTTGCAGGTTTTGGTTAGGAAGGAGGCACCATCCACAGTTTAGTTTTAATCTGCTTTAGAGAAAAAAAACTATATTGCTTTTGGCATCAGATAAATACAAAAAGGAGACTGAGGGGATTAATTAGTTTTAGTTTACTGAATGCCCTTCATTATTATTGTTGGAAAAATGCACTTAGGCAGCTAATAAGGAAAGTATTTTAACTTTAATGGACATAAACATTGTATTAGGTTTTGGCATTAGAAAATGGAAACAGAGTTGTCTTAAGGCTGGCTGACATATTAAATACTATCTTCTATTCTTCCACATTAGAAGTGTTAGTTGAGCAACAAAAGACATCAATATACCAATGAAGTTCTTCTCAAGTATTAGCAACTTTCCCTGGTGACCTGACAATACTGGATAGGTGAACAGCTGCTCAGGAGTGCAACCATTATGATTTTTTTTCCATATAATAGCAGATGCAGGAAATGGAAGATTATATTACAGATCAATACACAGGCTAAGGGAACCTGACAACCTTTGGTTAGAATCAGAAGAATAAACAGCATTAATTAATTTGCAGAGTTGTTGAAAACAATACTATTTTTTGTAACTGTGACAGACTAGAAATGCACTGTTGCAAAATATAATATTGATTAATGTGAAAAGCAACCTCAGTTGTAAGTATCCTGCTGCTGTAAAACTTGTAAATTCTATTTAGGCAGCCACTGGAAGAAATCTTAGCTATTTCTTTTTATTATCAAACATTTAGGTGACATGATGGTACCTAGCTGTACTGAATATACTTTCTATAATAATGACAGTTAATTTTAAAAACTATATTTCATAGAATTTGAAATTATTCTCATATATTTACAGCCCACTAACTCTGAAACTCTACCCTTGAATGTGAACAGCATGTGAGAAACTATAGTTACAAACTCCATTTATAATTGAAGGGGTTTTAAGCTTATCACTTAAGAAGAATTGTATAACAGAAGTGTGACTCACTAAAATATCCCTCAGACAGCTTCAGCCTCTGGATGCATTCATAGGATGTAGGAATGTAAAAGGTTATTTCTGTAACAGGGGTTAACACACATTAAGTCCAGAGTGCTGCACAAAGGATGCTGAAAACTGGCTGAAATTCACAGTGGTTTATTGGAAGGGTCCAACACTAAAAGCATATATTGAATCTAAAAGTGAGTTACTTTGGAGGAAAAAGAGGGAGGGAGAGAAAGTTTAGACTATTTTTGATGAGGGACAGCTGCCACATGACTGATGAGCAATAAACTCTACAGGCAAATTATTGGGTTCTCTACTGAAAAACAAAAGCCACAATCCAGGGGTAGAAAAAGGGGTACAGAAGGGTGACTTGCACATCAGTATGAGAATGTGGCACAACAGCAATATCAGTGTTTGCAGCTGCAAGGCCTTGGGAGCAACAGCCCAAGAACTGCAAAGGAAAAATACTGTCGTTTTGCCAGATTTGGGATCTTGAGTGATTTAATCAGTCCTTGAGAAACAAAAAGGGAAAACCTGAGTTGTTTAAACTATACAATATAAGATAAAACATGATCTCACAAGACTATCACCTAGCTTGGCAGAAAAACCTCTATCTCCATTCCTCAATGTGGACCTTAATCAAGACTAAGCTTCTCTTTTTATTGAATGTTTCTAGCACTTTTTCCTACAACTGTTCAATCCTTGCCCCCAAACCTTCCCAGAGTACAGTGGAATCTTCTATATAACTAGATTTTAGCTACCAGGAAGCCCCTGCTAACAGTGGTGACTCAGGAAGGCTGTTTTACATCTCTGCACAGCATTTCATAGAATCATAGAATCAGCCTGGTTGGAAGAAACCTCAAATATCATGAAGTCCAACTCTACTGTTGTTACTAGACCATGGCACTAAGTGCCACATCCAGTCTCATTTTGAAAACCTCCAGGGATGGTGAATCCACCACCTCCCTGGGCAGCACATTCCAATGCCTGAGCACTCTCTCTGTAAAAAATCTCTTCCTAATATCCAACCTAAACCTCCCCTGGCAGAGCTTGAGTCTATGCCTATGAAAAACACCCAAAAAAAGCATGAGCTAGGGAGAACAAGAAAATGAAAGGATTCACACATTAAGCTAGTTCTTAATGAGACTTCCCTGATGTTACTACAGAACTGTCTTTCTGAGGGAAATGAGAACCAATCCTATCTTCTGTATCCTCAGTGGACAGAGATAACACCTGGGGGTAGGTAGCCTCTCTACCTGGATCAAAACAGTCCCAAGCTGGGGCAGTAAATATTAATGGACTTACAAGACAAATTGAGCAAAGAAAACATCCTGATTTGATCTTTGTGAATTGCTTGGAGTAGTCTCTGTAAGTGTTATCAGAGACAGATCTAAATATGAACAGCACTATTAATGCCTCACTGTGCACTGGTACAATGCCATTCTAAGAAAACCTGCATAAATTCCATACATATAGCTTGTACTCAAAGAAGGGACATGAAATCACTGGCAGTTTAAATCACACCCCTTACACTCAGCTTACTGGCTCTTAGATTTTCACTTTCTTGCAGCAGTGACTAAAGCTAATTTTCATAAACTGCAGACCACACAGTCAAAAAGTGGGGACATTCAAACAGAATGCATGGGGAAAATCTACATGAGCTTGTTTTCTGCACCTCAGTCCTCCAGCATGAGCACTGAGGGTTGCTTGACTGCCTTCTCCTGAACAGACTGAAGTAAAAAGCTCCCCAGATCAACTTCCACTTTTCATCTCCAGACACACTAGGGCAGGATGGGAAAGGAACAATTTCATAATGTCTTCTCTTCCATGATGACAACCATTCACAGCTATTTATAATTTGCTAACAAACCCTGATGCATCTTGTTTTAAATCATCTTCTCACCGAGCCAGTCATTTTAGCCTGTTAGAAAGCTCTTTTCCAATTGCTGTCTTCAATTCATTTATTCTTTGCAGCTTCTTCCCTACATATATAACTGGGCCACAAACTATTTACTATTCTCTCCACTGCTTGACTCCTTCCCTCCCAAGTTTCCTTTCTCCTGCACTCTCCTCTCTCCTGCTCATATTCCTGTGGTGTCATGGACATATTTTTTTTTGCACATGTGAAGGAAACATAACATTCACAGTAAAGGTGGAGATGGTACCTGGTGACATGGGGGACTGACTTGAGAACCAGGAATAGGAGAATGTCCTGTAAATCCTCCTGGTGGAGCAGAATCATTTGCAGCTGAATATCATCAAATCCTCCTGGTAAAGCAGAATCATTTGCAGCTGAATATCATCAGGGATCTCTGACCATCCTGAGCATCAGAGCCCTCATACATACTTAAAAAATAATCCAAATGTAAAAACAAAACATAAAGAAGTAACAGTCTAGATGTGATTATTGACTGGCCACTGCTTTGCACTCTAAAAGTGATTCTGTTATAGTGATCTTTGATCTTCTCTGTATGAGCATCCTACTAGGAAACTGTTCCAGCACACCCTCTTGAACATCCAAGGGATGATGACCATCCAATTAAAATTCATGGCTAGTATTCCTGAAAGCCTGGCACATTAATGTCCTGTAAATATTAAGCAGCAGATACTGCATCTGGAAGAAGTCATTCAACAGTCTTTCCATAACCATAAGTTTCCTGTAATTTTTGCCAGGTTTTCCATATTTGCTTATGATTTTATCAAGAGTCATCTCGTCTTGTCAAGCTGCATATTTACTTAGATAAGGGGATTTTAATGCTATTATTACTTCCTGTAGCCCAAAGTCACTCTAATAAAAGAATTCTTGTAGAAGTGGCCATGGACTTCAAGCACCTCCATGTATTTTTACCAACTGCTGAAATTAGTGTCTGTTATATTTTTGAGCTACAATTTCTGCTACTTTATGTCCATAGCTCATTTTCTGAAATCCTTTCTGAACAACTTGTAGTAAAGATATTCTCTTTCAGCCATGTAACCTAATAATATGGATTTGTTCTTCAAACTAGATTGTTCTAGTACAAAAGCAGCAGCTACAAATTCAAAGAGGCTGCCAGAAAAAAAAAATGCCTTCATGCAAAATAATCATGAATGGCACCTATATATCTCTGCCCTGTCCTCAACAACCTGCAGGTTATTACTCTTCCTGGGACGCATTGTCAGCAGGTCGAGGGAGGTGAACCTGCCCCTCTACTCAGCCATGTGGGGCCTCACCTGGGGCTCCTTGTCCACTTCTGGGATCCTCAGTTCAAGAGAGACATGGAGCTCCTGGAGCAGGTCCAGCAGAGGGTGACAAAGTTGATCAATGGACTGAAGCATCTCTGTTACACAGAAAGGCTGGGAGAGTTGGGCCTGTTCAGTCTTGAGAAGAGATGACTGAGAGGGAACTGAGAAGTAACAGAAGGAGGATGCCAAGGAGATGGAGCCAGGCTCTTCTTGGTGGTGCCAAGCAATAGGACAAGTGGCACCAGGCAGAAACTGACACACAGGAAGTTACACCTAACCATGAGGAAGAACATTACTGTGTGGATGACTGAGCCCTGGAACAGTCTGTCCAGAGAGTCTCCCTCACTGGAGATATTCAAAAGCTGCCTGGACACAATCCTGAATACTGTGCTCTTGGAGACCCTGCTTGAGCAGGTGCTTTGTACTAGGTGACCTCCAGCAGTCTCTTCCAACCTTACCTTATCATTTCATATTCACCCACCACATGGTTAACTTTCCAGGAGGTCATAAATAGACTTCCCCAGCACAACAAACTCTTGTCTGACAATGAGACTGTGCAACAATTCCCAGGAGCTGGCAAATCAGGAATGCACCTGGTTTGAAGGATGCACCTTCCTGCATTGTATTACAGCCTTCAGCACAGTGCTCTTAAATCTGCTAAGTAATGTAGCTTAAAATAAGCAATTTTGATACAGTAATCTCCTGGAAAGTGACACATATAGAATTCAGCCAAGCTACCTTCCTCATTTTAGAGCTATGGAATCATTTTGGTTTGGGTTTTCATGAGACCTTGAATCAGTCTGTTTGTGTTCAGTTTGTGACCATGTTGCTAGGTATTTCTGTAATTAAGTAAATAACCATGATTGAATCGCTTAAAGCAAATCCATAATGCAAATACACAGATTAAATGCAATTCTCACAGCTTGTGTTTCTATGATGCTACACATGTTACAGTGACAAATGTGATATGTTGAAAAGCTATGCAATCAATGAATTTTCCACTCTCTTTTGCCTGCCTTGCCTGCTTTCTGCCCTCTGAAGTATTTTGCACAGCACTCAACTATTTTATGCCCTTAAGCAACTTTAAACTGCTGCAAACTTTAATCAGCGAGTCCCAAAACTGCATTTCTTCAATCTACCCTCAAAAGTGGTTTCCTTACAAGTACTGCCTAAGACCTCAAATGCATTAACTTCAGTGTTGCACTAGTGGCATGGTTTTGTAACCCTACAGGTTAGTCAGACATCATATCTTAAGACACAAAAGGCACTCTTAAGGAGAAAAGAGCCAATTTCTCAGACTTTTTCTTTTAATCTGAAAAATCTCCAGAATAACCATGACATGTTTTGTGTTTATAAGCTATAATTTGTTCCTACATGCTTCCCTGCAAGCTTTGAATTAAAGTAATGAACAAATGAAGTATACAACGTGTTACTGAAACCTATGGTTATAACTCATTTGTGCCCAGATAGACCACAGAGCAATGCAGCATGTGTAAAATCGTCCAGGCCATGCTGTAATCTCCCTGCTATTAAGAAGAAAAAATAATGCTTTTCATCTTTTTTGAACATTACTGAAGATATTTTTTTAAAACTATGAGTAGTATAACTGTGATGATATATAACCTACTTGAACATTGTTTTAATTGTTAGGAGAAAAAATAACTGTGGAGAACAGCAGGTCTAGGCAGTAGTGATATTTGGTGGCAATTAATAAGAAGCCCAAGTCTGATGAGTTACACATGCAAAGAGAGGTTAAATCTTCCAGAAAAGAAGATTAAAAAGGAGAGGAGTCTCCCTTTCGATGGGCTGCTGATGCACACAAAGCTCGTTTAAACTGGTTGTTCTAGGGAGTATTACATCCTTCTCAAGCCTTTCTGTACATTTCTCCCTTACAAAGAAAAAAAATGTGGCATTGACAACATACTATAATAGCACTAAATAAACATTCAAGTTAGACCTTCCAAAGGTCTCCAGATTGTTCTGATTGCTGGTGTTCCTCAACAGCTTTGGACAGAAATTCAGCTTTGCTTTCTTTTGGAAAATCATGAAATCAAATGATGCCATTACAACTTAGGTATCACTGAACTGGATTTTTCTAAATGCAGAATTCTATACTCAAAGTGGGGAAAGTACTACACAGATGGCTTAATCCACTCTTTTTTCCAAGGTGAAGAAAATACAACTGTGGATGAATCAAAGCTGCCAAATACTGGTATTCTGCTTTGCTTTGCCGAAATACATATGTTGCAGAGCCACTATTCATTAAGTGCACAGCACAAAAAATGTATACAGGAATAGATGCCTACATTTTCTTTAACTCAAGAAAATGACAAGGTTTCTACAGGCCTAACAGTAATACACTTACACATATTTTGAAGTGGCTATCACCTGATCTTGGTTTTACAGGAACTGTCACACTCAGATGTACTATTTAAAATGTAAGATTAAGGGGTATAATTGCAATTAAATGCCCTTGACACCTGAATGTATTTCTTACCAGGCATTGCCACTGCATACATTTTCAAAGTGATCTTTACACACTGAATAGGACCATTCAACAAGGGCTATCACAACTTGGCTTGTAAGTAATGAGAATTATATTCCTAGCCATTCAAAACTAATATGTTGCAGAGCTGTTGGTATCATACACTATATAAGGTAAATGACATTCATTGTAACAATAAAGGTAAAGTATAAGCACACAACAATTTCATTTCAGTAGGTATGTTGCAATTTTCAATAGCTACAGATAAATCCTTGCTTTTAGTACGCAATTTATGCACTGTTTTATTGATTTAAACTGAAATTGTTCTGGCAGTTCTACTAGCTGCATTCTAATTTCTTTCACTTTTCTTCCCCTATTCTAATTTTTCAGATTTTATTCCCTTTCAAAATCAATTTAATCGTGATCTCCAGCAAATGAATACTGTCTTTTTTTCAAAACCATTTAACATTTTCATTTAGAAGCCTGTTTACCAGAATTCTCTCTCATGTTGTCCTTCTTGATCTAATTCACAAGGGACATATTGTTACATGCATTAGAAACATAAGAATAAGTATTTGCACCAGTTGTTATCCTTCTACCCTAACACTTATGTATAGAAGTGTGATTTTATTAACTATTCTGTTGTGATTAGCAAGTATGTTTCAAGCTTTTGGGGGCTTTTAGGAACAAAAGTCAACTTGAAGAGAATGAAGGTATTTTTCCTTTATAAAATAATAAATATCAGAGGAGCTTAC
>NW_008676435.1:28207-48629 GCF_000695815.1 Acanthisitta chloris
GAAGTACAGATAAAGAAGGTGGCACATACTTCCTTGGTGAGGCAAGCCAACACACAAACAGTAGCACTTACAGGAGAAGGGGCTGAACATCCCATCCATGGCAGGAGCCCAGTTACACTAGCAGAATGGTCGGACTTAGCTATCCTTCCCTAGAGGTTTTTGACAAGTCTGGGCTGCAGACATGGGGAAGCAGGTGGTGCAGTTTCTCCTACACTTCATTTATGCCAGCACAACTGCCTGTAGGGCTGCACTCTGAGCTCACCACGACACAACTGCAGCTAAGAGCAAGTATGGTCCAAGACATCTCACACCACCCTATCATTGCACTGCTGCGTTGCAGCTTCCCTTGGGATCTATCTGCCTGCCCTTTTCCAGGTGCTGTATGCATCCTCTGCACAGCTATCTGGCCAGCATGTTTTACAAGAAAAAAATATGAGAGGTAAGAATAAATTCAGCCTTCATTCCTCCCATGTCTTACACATGGCTGCCTTAAATCTGCTTCTGTAATTTCACATGTACATGACACTTGCCTTTAAGTCCCTTCCCAACTCTTTCTGACCTGTGCTTATGTACATCATGAGATATTTTGGAACCTGCTCATCTTGAGAGATTGCTGCTCATGACAGGGGGTTCCTCCTTGCATTTCCTTTTCCTTGATTTGGGGAAATCTCCCTTGTCAACTTTCAAATTCTCTTTCCACCCTCTAAAGAGGTGTTGGTTTGTGGTGGAACATGAAGAAGTGGAAACCACATTACAAAATTTACATTTGAGGGGTTTTATTTTATTCTCAATGTCCTTAATGTGGTTTTGCTAGCATAGCTTGCTTTAGCTTCCTAAATGGTAACATAAATGAGTTTCCCTCAGAAATGCCTTTTTTTTTGTGTGTGTGTGTAAGGTAGGAATGGAAAGAGGGAACAAAACCCACAAAGATGCAGAATTTATTAAAATCTCTACTGTGAGAAGGCAATCTCACATCACTGGCTGACAGAGCAGCCTTTCACAAGTGTAACTAGTTAGAGTGTTTTGGTCAGCCAGCCATCTACCATGAAGTTCAATAATTTCAAGTGCTTAAGAGTTCTAGACTTAGGGCCCAAACTCAAATGTTTTAACAAACCATTTATACAATCATTGATTTAGTTTCTCCTCTTTTAAAAGCTATAATAACTATTGACAATAACTTCAAATGCAACTTGTTAATACTTAAGTAATTAGTAGTCTTATAGAACTAGAACGTTTTCAGTAAAACTACTGAATTAATTCTTTTTTGCAAAATCTTACCTCATCTCATTGAAAACAGAGGAATAGTGCGTGTAATTTTTAATGGCTCAGGCTCTTAATTTTCAAGTTTTATTCGGTTTAGGAACTCTAATGCTGGAATAAAATTTCTTTCCAGCAATGTCTTTATAAACAAAATCAAAGAATATTTGGCATTTGTTTCATTCCACGTGATACTATAAATTCATAAGTTGCACAAATTTTCCAGTGAATTTGCCCAATTTCATGTACTAATAAAGGAATAAAGAAAAAGCAAACAAGCTATGCAACTAAATTGTGGAATATTTTAGGCACCTCTCTTTTCCCACAGCTAAGTACTTCTCATTTTGCCACTTCCCTATTCTCCCCAGTCTTGGCCTTTAGGGTACACTATAGATGTATAGAAGAGACAAGAAAGGTAAACAAGTTGCTGTAGGAGGAAGGGCTCAAATGACTGAATCCTTAGTTCCTATAAGTGCTTGCACAGCTAAATCTATACTTCTGAGATATGCATTTTGCACTGTCATGCTGTATGATGGCATTCTATTTATTTTCTTCTTTAAGAGCCTAAGTGTTAGAGATGGATCAGGTCAGTAGGAAAGTGTACAAAGTGCACCCTTTCTTTCTTCTCAGTAAGAATTGTAATTTCCTTGGACTATGGTTCAGTATACTTTCCAATAGAGAAATAACACATTAAAGAGCAATTTTATGTTCTTTTCATTGGCAAAAAATGGTGAAAATAAGGAAGTATAGAGTCTAAACATTATTTAAAAGACCCCATCAAATTCCACATGGGCAGCAGTGATGGACATCATGTCAAGGGCACCTATTAAATTCTCTTCAAAACTCTTATGGCTACTTCAGAAAAATATCCCATTTTATCAAAGGGCCCAGGTTCATTAAGAACCTTAAGGTCCAGCAAGTGAAGGAGGAAAAAAGTGAGTTTCATGTTCTATGTCTAAAAATGTAGTTCAGGATACTTTATAATGCATGATCTAATTCTTAACTCTTCACTGATTCAATATAGATTGGTGATAAGATTCCATCAAACACATTATTCTAAATCCCAGTAGAATAGCTATTGCCATTTCCAGATTATATCACAAATTATTATACATACACTGCTGCATTAATGAACTTAAGTATGACATCATTAGGTTTTAGAGTCCAAACTGGAAGCTCTGAAACGTGAAACACTGCCAAAAGATAAAACATGAAAATTGAACTGAAAGTATGGAAGAGATACTTTTGGATATATTTTACTAACATCACATTTTAATCTTTCAGCATCACCATACCCCAGCAATTTAAAAAAGCTTTAGGCCCTCCACTTGCTGTCTATATGCACCGAGTTACAATTATGTCCATTAGTTGCCTTAGCAACGGAGGCAGAGGTTAAGTCATTTTCTAGAAGAGGCCCAGTGCAAATTATGGCATTATACCAACTTATTGCCAATTGTTTTAATTAAAACATTTCGCTTTCAACTCAGCTAACAGCAGAGATCAGTAAACAGGGCAGATCAAATTACTGATATTTAAACTCCCCTGCCCACTGTAGTTAAATTACTGTTGGGCAGGACTGATAGAAAGAGAGCAAAGAACTGAGAATGTTCAGGTGTGGCTCAACAAATGAAAAATACAATATCATTATTCTAAATGTGTGCAATGCCAAATAAAACTGATAGAATTTCTAGGCTCTTAACACTGTGCTACGGCAACATCCATAACACTAGCAACAGAAATACTCTTCCATAATGCTTCTCTGCAGATTTTCCACCTCTATCCATGAATCAGTTAAGAGACAAAAGATGCTTGCCCTATTTTGCCTTTGTGATCATGAAAGCTAATTTTTGGCATTTCCAGGAAACATGCTAGAGCACAGTAGGACAAGCATACTGAGGCTTATGCACCTGGGGACTAGGGGAATACCTTGAAGCAATAGAAGTCAAGAGAGGATCTTGCACAGGGAAAGTGGACATGGTGCATGCAGTGTAAGTCAAGAAACAGGGAAACAGGAGAGAAGACTCTGGGAGCAAGTCTCAGCACAGGTAGAAAGCAGAAAAGAAAGAAGTCCAGCATGCAATCATTATTGTGGGATAGTCATAGTATCTTGATAACCAGTACAGAAGGAATCACTACCCACAACCCACTTCTTTGCAATCCCCTTTTGCCATTCTGCTCTCACACATTTTTAACTACATGCAGGATAAAATTCATCCAGAGACAAAATTCCCCTGCTTATCTGCTTAAATAGTAAATTTGCAGATGACACCAAGTTGGGTGGGAGTGTTGATCTGCCTGAGGATAGGAAAGCTCTACAAAGGGTCCTGGATTAACCTGATCAATGGGCTGAGGACAACTGCATGAGGTTCAATAAGGCAAAGTGCCAGATCCTGCACTTGGGACACAACAACCCCATACAGTGCTACAGGCTGGGGGAGAAAGTGTCTTGAGTGTTGTTCATCAGAAAGGGACTTGGCAGTGCTGGTGAACAGCAGCTCAATATGAGCCAAAAGTGTGCACAGGGGCCAATGGCACCTGTACCAAGAACAGTGTGACCAGCAGGACTAGGGAAGATCATCCCCCTGTGCTCAGGATTGTTGAGGCCACACCTTGGGTGCTGTGCTCTGTTTTGGGCCCCTCAATTTAAAAAGAATATTGAGGTGCTGGAGTGAGTCCAGTGAAGGGCAACAAGGCTCAGAAAAGGTCTGGAAAACATGTCATATGAGGAACATCTGAGGAAATTGGGTTTGTTTAGCCTTGAGAAGAGGTGGCTCATGGGAGACCTCATCACTCTTTACAACTGCCTAAAAGGGGATTGTAGAGAGGTGAGGAATGGTCTCTCCTGCCATGCCTGCAGTGAGAGGACTAGAGGGAATGGTCATAAGCTGAGACAGGGGAGATTCAGTTTAGATGTTAGGAAAACTGTTTTCCCTGTTAGGGTGGTTAGGAACTGGAATAGGTTTTTCAGGGAGGTGATGGAGTCACCATCTCTGGATGTGTTTGAGAGGCATTTGGATCTGAAGCTGGAGGATATGGTTTAGGGTTTAGGGGTTACAGCAGAGTGATAGGTTAATGGTTGGACTCAGTGCTCTCCAAACTTGATGATTCTATGATTCTATCTAAGGCAAACTCTATTTAAATTTGAATAGGGGGAAAATAAATAAATAAACCACTGCATATTTTTTGTCTGTGGCATAACATTCTGCCACACTATTAGTGAAATACTATTGCTGTTTTCAAAGGATTCATGACACAGGCCAAATCCTTTGGAACATATAAAGTAGCTGGTAGAATGGGACTCATCAGACCTAACTTCCCTTCCGATATCTAAGTGTGCTCCATTCAAGGGTAGAAAATTGACTAGGTGCAAGGACTACTCTTCTTCAGCTCTACACAGAACTTCACTCAGCTTGCTCTTACTTAAATATGTAATAAAAAAACCATTCTTATGGCAATAAGATGTAATGTCTTTGGCTTCTGGAAAATATAACTTCCTGTTTCAAAGCTTGTACAAATCCCTCCATTTGATCCAGAGAAGCAAGACATAGTTTTCCCATTACAACCATATGGCATTCAGGAAACTTTTTTTTCTTCCCCAAATATTATTCACGCAGAACAACTACAGTCTGATTAGTCAAGATGGGTAGGTCAGTAAGATAAAGGTCAGGACTTCTGAGGACAAGTAGGAAGGATTTTTGATCACTGTTAATGGCTGATTTTCTTCATGGCAATATAACTGTCTTTATCTCCAAAAAAACCCAAAAAACAACCCTAAGCAAGAGTAGAAACTCTGTTGAGCAAGTTTTATGAGAGAAATTAAAAGTTTCTCATTGGCACAGTTAAACAATACCTCTTAACCATATTTTTAAGAATTACTGCTATAAATACAAGAATTTTAGAAGATTAAATCTGTAGCTGAAAATTTCTGAGTTTTACACAGCACTAGCTACTCTCCTCTTTAGCTGAGTGAAAAATGGTCTCTATAGCACAGAACTGAAAAAAATAAAGGTGGAAACACTTTCTTCTCTCTAGTAAGCTATACTTTGCAAGGTAAAATCTTCAGAGACTCTCAGAGTCTACTTAAATACTATTATAAAAGAGAAAAGAACATTTTTCTTGTTCTTGGCAGCAAGTGAATTGCAAAGGAAATTAGGTGGACAAATCACCTTCTCCTGGCTCTCCTAAGTAGACCAGTTATTCTTTCCAACCAAAAATCTTAGGGGATCTATATTTTTCACATTAAAACACAGCTCTAAATCCTATTGCTAATTTATTGCAAACTAACACAGGATGACTTCTCTAGTTGTTGTTTTCTGAGTGAATAAAATTATGAATATATAAAATAGTAACTTATACATGTGCTAACAGATTCAAAAATGCACTAGCATATACCTTATGCTGCTATTTTATTATAATAATAATTATCCCATTGTGATGAAGAAGAAGGTTAAGTTGAAGTAAGAAGAAAATATCCATTAAGAAAAAGCCATTATTCTTCAACTAATGGCAAAAGCTAATCAGAATGATTGACCTAAGAGGAATCATAAAAAGACACCTATTCTTTAAAACATACAAATGTATGTTAAAAATCTGGGACTGTTTCTACAGATGACCTTCTAGTTATCTAAGCAACTAGTGTAGCACCTCCATGCGTTCAGAATACTGGTTATTGTACAGAGAAAATAGGCAGAAAGAACACATGTTCATAAAAGCTAAGTTTCCAAGGTACTTCTAGTCATGGAACGTGTTAATGCTTGATTTTCTCTTCCTTTGCTAATCACCTACTTAGTGCCATACACAGCAACATCAATTTGTGCGATTATTTTGAAATCCCAGGAAGTTTGCCACACATTTTTGAGAAACAGAAATACATGGTAGCTATGCAGAGTTTTGTCACAGATTATGAGACAGCTGAGCAGAACCTAGTGATAGCAACATAAAAACAAGACTTTATCTTTAAAGAATATAGCATTTGATATGATGAATCAAATTCTTTTTTCCTACCCTCAAAAAAATTTATAACACAAACCTCTTGCAAGCTTCCACCTAGCCCTGCAAGTGCTTTAAAGTCTTAGATTCTGAAGTCATGTTAAAAGAACTCTTGCAAGAATAGGAATCTTTTTTACAAAAAGGCTATTTTTAATCTTCCTGTCTGTCCAGAAAACTGTAAATGTAACTCTAATCTTTCAACTCAAAAACCTAACAAAAAAAAAATCCAAAACAAAACCCAGAGATTCAGCTTTTAAAATTTTCTTTTTATTATTATTTCCAGATTGATAAATTGATATTAGAATCTGTGAGGGCTCATATAACAAAACTACAGACCGATCACATTCTTTTATATTTTTTAGATTTATTAGCAGTACCTTTAGTTTAAAGAGAAATTCTGACTTGCACCAAATACTGATATAACACAACTGTTTGACACTCGCTTGCTCTTAATACTAACAAAGATAGCACAGTGAAACATCGATGTGTGTGCTTTACTATGTGTCTGCTTTACTTTTTGTTTTGTTTGTGCTGTTTTTTCATTCCCTTTTAATGAAGAAACTTTTTTTTTAGAATAAAGTATTGGCTTCTCTCCAACTCTGCAACAACAGACTGGCAAATCAAAATTTCCTGATACCAGATCCACTTGAATTCAAATCAAGTTCTTAAATATTTTGCTAAGCCAAGGCCTTGCATACAGAAATATATTTTTTTCCAACCAAGCAGTACTTCAGAAAAAGTAGGACATTTCATACATCCAGTCCAAAATTTTCAGATGGCTCCTCTTCTGTTCCAAATTCATGATAATATTTTGATGACTCAAGTATGACTTCGTTGAGTTTTCTAAGCCATCAATTTGATTGATTGCAAGGTTTGAAGAAATTAGAGGAAAGCAATCAAGTAAAGTCCGATAAGAAACAGTTCAAATTGAATTTCCTCACAATAAAGATGTTCTTAGGCCTACTGCATGCTGTTCCAGACTGCATTTGATATTTGAACTCACTCAGAACAAATCTGCATCACCAAAGAATTCTACTTTTAACTGACTCAGAATTAAAGTTTAGCTTCTTTTAAGAAGAAAATTTGAATTTTTGTGAATTCTATCACATTTAGAACTGTGGAAAAACACAAGGTTAAAAAATACCGACAAAGATTATATTCTTTCAAACCAATAATTTTGTGTGCTGGTAAATTTACTAATATTTTAGTAGCTTCAAAAAGTCACCGTTTCTTGGAAAAGCTTATTTTACTAATGATTTCAATTATTTTCAAGCATCAAATGGTTTGATACTTAATCTCTTGAACCAACGAAAAGCCTTTAATGGGGAAAAATTGGAAAGAACAACCCCAGTCAACCTGCATCCACACTCACAACAAGAGGCATTCTGCAAATCAACCTGTTCCCAGCTTCCTCAGCCCTAGACATTCTGTCTTGTACAGGGACTTTGTATACCAATAACATACACATGTACAGATGTACCCACACTCTAGTATGGCTTCATTACATCAGGAATTTGATTGCAGTACTATAACCTCAAGAAACCTCAGCTTTGCACCAGCTTTCCATTGCAGGAGGAAAGAACACAGTATGGTACTGCAACAAAATTCATATCAACAAGAGTACATATGTTTAAAATTAATATTGCAATAATAGTCAAGATGCTGACTCAAAATACAAAAATTGTTTTCGCTTTCCCATGATTTTAGGCCAAAAACATGGAGAGCAACCATGAGGAAAAGGAATTGGGGTGTTGGTAGATGAGAAGCTCAACATGAACACTCCTTTGTTGTAACAATTTTAGACTTTTATATGATGATATTTTACAGTCTTCATTTAGACTGAGAAATTCATAAATTGAGTTATGTGTACTGGGATTGTTTTAGTTTGCATTTACTTGTATCTTTTTCTCATGCAAAGCCCCTAACCCAATGCAACACAGACTGAAAGCACAGGATATTTTGTTAAAATAAAAATATTTTGGGTATAATATTTTGTCTAGACTAAGAACACCAGGCTGCACAAATACATTGTGCACTCATCAGACCAAGAGACTTCTGAAAATCCTAAAATCCTGAATGAACATATTAATGAAATCAAAACCAGAAAAACCACAGACACACACACACACACACAAAGAGTACATAAAGCTGCTCAGACACTGCCTGCAAAGGCAATTCAGTCTCCTAAGACTGTATTATAGGAACATAAAACAAAGGGGAAGGAAGAAACTGGTAATGTAGACATATATATTGCTATGAACAATCACATGTTTGAGGCTACAAGTTTTACATTGAGGCAATTTTTTCAGTTACATTGACAACAGGTATCTCATGTTGACCCCATAAAAAACCCTATAAGGTTATTTTTTTTCACTTATTTAGAAGATTGAAAAATGATCCAGGAAGACAGATTCTAGGCAGATCAAGAATTCTCTTGTGTTTTGGAAATTTTCAGTGGGAAACAGAAGAAATACAGAGAAAATTAGTCTCCCCCTCTTGGGGAAGGCCCTGTATTCTACTCCACTTCTCTCTCTCTCTCAGTGGCTCAATATGAGAATCACCTCAAACCTGAGACCTGCAGCATGCAACACTGTCCAAACATTACATGGACAAGCAACAGGAGACATAAACTCACTTGCCTACCCTCAGAGAGTCAGAGAATGAATCTGAGCTCCTATTTCAGTAACTAAGGATGAACCAAGATTGATTAGGCTTTACTGCATTTGATTTCTACCCACAAGAATATAAAGACATCTGCTGCTAATACTAATGGACCACCTGCCAACAAGAAATCTTAGTAAGCTATATAACAAAGGATACAAGGAACCACCCTGAAGATCGCTCAGACTCTCCACGATGTTCACATCTTGATCAGGTGCAAGAATGAACCATTCTCTCATTTACAGTTTCTTCCCTGAATACCTGCATACATCTGTTGCTTACTTCTCCTTACTGCCCCTTTGAGAGCAATGCCTGTTAATTGAAATGGCCCCCCTCTGTAACAGTCAGCAGCTGGTGTGATTACTGTATTCCAATAAATAATATGCCTGTATTAATTCAGACAGAGCAATTAACACACAGGCCAGATATTTTTACTGTGTCACTTTTACTGTATACTACCAATTAAGTGTTTCTATCTGAAATACTATCCCCTATTGAAAGCCAAATAAATTCAGCTGCAGATTGATGTTTCCAACAATTGTGTCCCCCATTAAGGAGCATCTGACAGCACCTTTCAAAGCATTCACATTGATCCTCCCTGCCCTGAACTTGCATCTGTATTCACACTCAGTCTTTTCAATTTGCCATTTATTTTTAAGGAGCAAAAGTTAATGCTGATATTTTGGATTAGATGCATCGGGTAATTAGATCCACGTTCCACATTCTGTTATACTGATACTGTTCACCACGAGTATCACTCACATGGAAAGAAAATAAAATTCACTCTCGAGAAAAATTCATATTCTGTCAAAACAATTCTAAAACTTGACTAGATTTGGTTGGGGAGGGGAGAAGAGGAGGTATGTGTAAAGCACCACAGCGTTTGTGAGGGATAGATTTTATTCACTCCTAGAGGTTTTCTGAATCAGAGCTAAGTTTGAAAATGCTGTATCATTCTTACTAGGATAAATCACAGAAATAATTACATTTTTTCTCTTATTTTAATTGGTTTACATTAAGTGTCCTATATTATTGCAATATTTTTGTAAGTGTTTAAGAAATTAAAAGAGTACTTTACATCCATATTTCTCATATGATAAAAAGGCTTTATTGTTCCTTGCTTGGATAATTCCTTGACAGTTTCTGGTGTTTTCCAAAGAGTAAGTGCCATTAGCCTAACTCAGACAGATATAAAGGTGTTCTAAAAGTGTATGGGACAGAGAAACTGAAGGGTATTTCATGCTTATGAATCTTGGATTCTCTATTTAGGTTGCAACTCTAAAATTGAAATAAGAGTTATCATCATCTGTCTTTCCCGTCTCATCATGTTCACTTGAATCCTGGTCTAATTGGCTTCAGAAACAATTATTTTTCTAACTGCTGATAATTAAAAGAAAAATCTACACTATTAGGAATATTCTGAGTACACTCTAAAGAGAATGCAATTGAAATGTTCAAGAATGAGTCCTTGCTTGAAAGGAGCATGTTACATATTTTCTTATCTTTTAGTTCAGAGTAAATCTTTACCATACAGTCTCTTGTTTTGGCTGATCAAATAAACAGTGAAGTTTGTTGTTGAAGCCATTAAATAGAAAAAAAAGGAAGTAATAGTGATTTTATACTTCAGAGACCTGAACAAATTACTTGTTATCCCCCCTCACTTGACTATATGACTATGAAGGACTTTAAGCATTACACAGTATAAATGCAATACAGGAACTAGGCAGCATTTAATTGTAAGATTTCTCCAGAAATAGGCTTCCCACCCTACATTTGATTAAAAACCAATTTGCAAAATGATGGATAGAAAGCATGAGACACCAATCATGGTACAAGATATTTGATCCTGACTGCTCTCTACATTCTATGATTGTGCTCTACAAACTGTCCTGTTCATTCAAAACATTCAAATTCTAGTAGATGTCAGTTGGAGAAAGTGATAAACATTTAAGAGAATAAAAGATAAAACTGTGAAGTTATTGGGTACACTGCCTTTTCCTCTGAACTTCTCTAATTCCTTAAAGCTTTTTTAACTCTGCACTGCATGGGCAGGTATCAGCTTTCTCCCCCCAGAGCCTCTGAGCTGCACTCATAGCAGCTGTGAAATGAGGCAGAGGCAGTAAGTGCAGTAGCTTTACAAGTTTCCTTAAGGAACCCACAGCCACTAAGTGCTGTAAGTAACACAGAAGCAATCACTGCAGCAAGGTAAAATCTGCTTCCTGGAAGCTTCACAGCAGCCAGTGAAAGCAGTCACAAAGAACAAAGAAACATGCATAGACCCACTGCTATCTTATATTTGGGATCTCCTGTAAACATCTCGATCAGGCATAAGTCAACATAGGTGTGCATTACAATGCCTTGAGAAATGGGATCAACCCACCTGCATGAGTCAATTCAACTTTATCATCTTCCTGTCATCTGACTTCTTACTTAGTTTAGATATAAAACCCAATTGCTCATATGCAAACTAATTTGAGATTGCAAACTAGTTTGAGATACTAACAAAATCTACTAAGTTTGATGTTATTTTAAAACCAGGTGGAGCTGCTGACAAATAACATTAACATCTCCAAGCTCAAAGCTCAGGACCAGAGGTCCCTGAGCTGAAGCTGGCAGGAGAGTGCTGCATTCTTACTAAGCCAAAGCAACAAGCAACACAACTCATGGGGCAGAAAGTTAGAGGGCAATTCTTAAATATCTGGTTTAGGAAGGTTCTGGCATTTTCAAAACCTGTCTCTGAAATACATAGAATTGCTTTCCTGTACAGCCTAGGATACAAGGAAATCAGAACAAAAGGAGTATACAAACCCCTGAAAGTATTTTCTTCCCTTCAAGGCATCTCCCCACAACAGTCTATCGTTGCTGCCCACGTATCTGATTTGCTTGTGTGTCTGGTTCTTAGCCTGTTTCTGCCAAGGTCAATATACTGCTTTGAAATGCTTAGCCTATTTCTGCCAGCTGGAGTCACCTCAGAGTAGAGGATGATGACTGGAGTGACTCAATCAACAGGTTGTAGGAGATAGCACGAAGCAGGAGACTATCAGTATGTCTACAGTGGGAAACGCACCCAAAGTGAATTTCAGAGTCAGAGAGCAGAAGTTCACATAGACCTTTTGGGTTTTTTTTCCTTTTTTAAATGTATCAGATAAAGGCTTTAAACAATTTTTATTTTTTTTTCGCTACATAATAGAAAATACCACAAGAGGGCAACTCATTGACACCCATGATTGGCACCCAAATGGATATTATGCACTGGAAACAATTTACAACCAGGAGGAGAGAAAAGCAGCATTTGTGCAGACACACCCAGCACACGGTGATAAAACACTTGAATTCTCTGCAAGCCCTTGGAAGGGGAAATAAGTGGGCTGTGCTAACTTCCTTTCTACCCCCAGAGCGAAAAAAAGGGAAAACAATTCTTAAGATCAAAACCTTGTTTATTTGTTTGCTTTATGAAATATGGGATCAGATATAGACCACCCTCTCTTAGCACTACCTTCTTGCCCCTTCTATCCTGAGCACAAAACAAGCAAAAATACCTTCTCACGTGTCTTCTCTGTAGCACTGGAAACACTCTCAGAATTGGCTTTAACACTCTCACATGAATTTCAGGAGTTCTATAATATCTCAGTAAATTCCCCAAGTTTTTATGTTAATTCTATTCTTACTGTTTTCCCTATCACCACAGACAACACACACAAATTAAGAGTATAGCAACATTGGCATATAGAGACATGGAAAAATGGTAGCTCTCCAACATTTATTCACATAAAACACACATTAGTCTTACACATGTGGATGATGGCAAACTTCAATAACACCAGAAGTATCTGATAAGCAGCATGAAGTCAGTGTGAACCTGATTTCACGTTGTGTAAAGTCTTCTTTACCTTAAACTCCTCTATAAATAGACAACAGAAATAGACAACATCAAAGCAACAAAAGGGTTCTGGATAGAAATTGTATTGTAATAAATGGTAGATAAATCCCAGTGAACATATAACAGCCATAACTATAGAAGCATTGGACTTCCTTCCATCAAAAGCTAAGTGACTCATAACTGCATGATTCAGATCAAAGATGCACAAAACCCAGGGAAGAAGTTCTTGAGCCTACTCAGCAAATAATATTAAAATAATTATCAGCAACATTTGACAAATTGAACTTATATTCCAACTCAGCTGCAGTTCAGTAGACAGTTCTAGAGCTGCTCATATTAGAAAAAGCTGTGAAGTCTCTCATGTCACCCCTCTGTCCCTCCTATTGTTTCTCTAATCTGTTTGGAGAGCATCCACAATGGCATAGGCTTCGTAGGACAGAGCCTTATTATCATCAGCTTTCCTTATTCTCTGTCTCTCCAAATATTGAGAAAAACTATTTGTGGCAGCCTTTCTACATTTCTGAGGGCTGCTATCATGTTCTTTCTTAGAGTAAGGACTTCAAATTCCATCTCTCTCAGTTTCTTATTTACATCACTGCTCTTCTCTGGATTTCCAATCAGACCATCTCTTCTTGAAACCATGGGCCATATCATAGAATCATAGAATCATAGAATTTAAGGGATGGAATGGACCTTACAGATTATCTAGTCTCAACCCTCCCTGCCCTGGGCAGGGACACCTCATCACTAGATCAGGTTGCTCAAGGTCTGATCCAGCCTGGTCTTGATAGATCTCTGCTGATGCCTCACCAATGCCAAGCAGGACAAGGCTATTTCATGTGTCGTGCAGATTCTACATCTCTTTATAAATCCCTGTTCAGTATTCACAACAGCATGAAACTGCTGACTCACATCCAATTTCTGATCGACTAAACCCCTAAATCCTTTAATGCAGAAACTGATGGTTAGCCTATTTACATCTACTCTTAAATAATTATTAAACCTGGATGTTAGAAAGTATTTTTTGTCAGAGAAATTCTGATGAAATAAATGTGCCTACTGCAAACATATTACATGTGCCACAACTTAATACAGAGCTACTGGCAGCTCAGACTAGAACCATAATCGTTGTGTGGCCTAACTCCCTTTAAATTTCCAAGAACAGTGTCTCTGTTTCATAAACAGTGGCACAATAAAAACAGCCATTTGTAATGTGGAAAAGAAGCATAAGGGAAATGTATAGTATTTATATTGCCTTCTTAACATGATGAAGTCTTTAGAAGGAAATGTGTCAAAGGCAGCAAGACTCTACCTCTAGAACTGCTACAACTCACCAAGAGCATACAGCTGGTTTTAACTCTTTGTTGGCAATGAGATTTTTATTCACCTGCAGCTGAGCCCTAGAAAGTCTTCTGGATCTGTGAAGATTTTGCAACGTGGTGATAATTTTATGAAAGACCCCAGATGTAGGATACTAAAAATATTTACCACAGTTGACTTATGCATTGACTCAAACTTTCAGGACTGAACTTCAATCTCTGCTACTTTAGTTTTATTGCAACACTTTATAATGTGATACTTAACTTCATTTAGTAAGATTCAAAACTATTCAGAATATCAAAAGGAGGAGAAAACTATTTTACTCTGTTGAGTCGAACCTGGCAGCTGAATCCACTGCTGAGTGAGTTAAGAAGTTGACAGTCCTCCTGGACAAAGTGAGATAACACTACAGTACCTACACAGCACTGACAAGGTGAAGATAGCAGAACAGAGAAGGAAAAATCACACTAACAAAAAATAAATAAAGTGCTATGGACTGCTTACTTAACTTAGTGCTGATCCAGAAAAAAGAACATTAAAATACATGAGATTTTGTTTAACTATATTCCATAAAACAATTAGCATCTTCAAACCAAAGTTTCTATTACTCTTGTCAGTATAGCAATATCATGGAATAAATCACTTCAAAATCAGCCTTGGTACTCTTTGCATTATTAACACAAGAAACACACACCACAAAATACTGTTTAAAACATGCAATAAATAGCACCCACGAGCTGGTTTTGACACATAATCCGTCTTGACAAGCTTTGGGCTGACTTTGCTGGCCTATTGACCCTGCCCATAGGCAAAGCACCTCTCTTTGCCACAGCTAATCTTTTCTGGACACCCCTGTCACAGTGTGACTCCATTTGAAACAGCTGAAAAGGTCAAAGACTGTATCTCCACTTTCAGACTGAATTCAAGTCAATTCCTATCTAGACATCCAAAATGCTGTAGCGAACTACAGGATCTTTGCATGGTTTTTTTTCCATTCCTTTCCCCCGTGGCTCCATCCTCCACTTTCTGAAAGCATCTTTGATTTATTTATATATTTACAAAATTATTAATTACAGGCCTCATTTCTGCATTTTATAAAGCTGTGCAAGCCCTGAAGAGAGTAACCAAGCACAAATTCAGAGATTCTACTCTTTTCAATCATCTTTTATCCAGCCACAAAATATAGAACTATGTACTGCCTCTGGACTCCATTTCCCCAGCCTGGACCCTTAGGGTCATTGCAGTCACTGGAGCAATTTCCAGATATTAGACAAGCAGCTTGGCACGTGCTGAAGTGGAAGTCAGAGGAGATCCACTGTTCAAAGAGACTCTCCTTCAAATAACTCTAGTGACTGTCCCTCACAGCTGGCTGAATGTCTCTCTGATGCTCTTGCTGGGTTTCTGGAAGCCAGACCAGACACCAGTTATTTACTGCTTCTTCCAATTCCTTGCCATTAAGAGGATGAGAGCAAAACCAACTATTGCTAAAACTGCAAGACACATCCAGTAGTACAGCATTCATTGCATATTTGTAGTATACTGCCTAGAGTAAAGAATTAAGCTAAAAATTATCTTGAATGCTTGATTTAGAATTAACAGGAAATTGTGAAAACAGCACATATTTACCGAAGTATCTAATCAACTATTTTAACTAATCTTATCTCCTAGTCAAACCTTACAGGTTGGTGAGCTTTCAGGCAGATTTGCCATTAAAGGACATGTTTTGCCACCGAAGCAGCAGTAAGTCAAATTACCTTTGACTTAAAAGCAGACATAAACCATTGGAAGGGTAAATGAACCTTTAATCAATATAACACATACTGTGGGAAAGAGGTGATTTTTTTTTTATCTTCTTAATCATTGTTTTCTCATTTATTTTCCTCTGACATGAAAATTATAGATTCCAAGATATATCGGGGTTTTTTTTCAGAAAGTGGGAAAAAAGTTTATTGTAAGGATCTTTAGTTGTACATATTAGATTTCGAAACAAAAAAGAAATAATTTTGAGGCAACAAAATTAAATGAGGTAATAATCTTCAACTCAAACCTTGATTAGTGTATAACAAATGCTACTTTCTAGCATTTGTTATACATATATGTTATATTGTTATAGCATCTAGTAGACAGGGATTTCTAGTAACTCACTAAAACACATTTTAACATTCTGTTTTTAAAAAGATTGCAGGATAACTTCCAAATGCACCAAGAGAGTTAGATTGTCAAGTAAAGTATTCCAGCAGTCACAGAGCCCTAAGAAGATAGCAGGTGCAAGGACTTTAAAACTGACCACAGATGGGATAAAGTATATCTAACTTCTAATTTCTGTAACATTTCCTCCCCAAGCCTCATTCCTAAAACTGAGTCACACTGTGCTGCTTAGCTTTAACCCAAACCTCACACATGACAATGGAAGGGCACTAGGCTCATCCATATCTCTTAGACACTTTTCAGGAAAAGTGATGCACAAAGACAGCAGTATTAACAGAGAAGCAACTCTTTGTTGAACACAAAACTCCTCCAAATACATTGAAACCAATTTCATTTGGGGAAAAAAATCATTCCCTAAGATTATAATTCAATCAGCACAGTTGCCACTGGAGAATTCCCCAAGAAGATGACTCCTGTTGCAGAGTCATTCTGAGCCTACCATCTCACAAGCACATGCCAATAACTTAACTAAATGCAAGTAATCCACACAACTGTCTCATGTCACCAGTAGAAGAGTGAGGTGTAATACAGCAGTGCTAATGAAAGCAAGTATAGTGTTTTCATCATTCCCAGTGGAGATACCATGCAGCACTTAAGTTTCGTTATCACATTATTGTCCCATGGTAACACAGAAAGAGGTTTGGCTTGAGTACAGATTTTGTGTCTAAATCTGAAACAATCAATATCATGTATGAACATAAGCTATTCAAGGATAAAATTCCCCTTTCAAATATATGAGGTAGATTTTACTTTAAAAATATTCTCTTTTCCCCTGAAAATTCAACACACAAAGGAAAGTGAAGAGGAAATGTACGTGGAGAAAGGAGATGTGAGAGTGAAGATCTTCTTTTCATGTAGATCCTGTTTCATGAATCTGAGAGGAAAAACAAAGAACACCAGGTCTTTTACACACACTCTAGTTGTTTTCTCTTTTCATGTTCCCTAAAAATAATTTCTAAATAATTTCTGTATTTTTTCTCTTTCCAAAGTTTTTGAAGGAACAATCAGATAAGATAGTGCGGTTTATATATGCATAGAATGGTCCTGGTCCCCAGGGCTGTTCCCAGTGCTCTTGTATACAATGTCAGCAGAGAAGGACACCTCTGAATAAAGATTACTGCTATCTTGCAATTTCCTGCTGTCACAAAATAATGAAACTACTCTTAAAAATGATGGTTCTGCTCTAGTGGATATATTCCCTGCTATCTGCAGCATACACAATGTGTAATAAGATAACTTGTTCCATACACACATGACTCTAAGCCTTTGGCCAACATGAAGAATTTGAACTGGCAACCTCCAGACTTACACATCTGTCCTGTTTCAATCTGAGCTTACAGCCAAGCAGCTGAAAGTTAGCACAGTACATATCCTCTGTAGATTTACACAAAGTAGACTTAGCAACCATTCACTAGGATCACATAAAAATTGCCTTTTACTACCAAAAATGTGTTTATTTGATCTAGAGCCTTGTTTCATACCTGAAAACAAACAGAAACACAGATGTGAAAAATCTACAGGCTTACAGTCAGCTCCAGGTCAGGTCCAGAGTCTAGAGCATAGGCCTGTTCTCACACAGTTCTTTCAGATCGCTCTTATCTGCCAGAGATTTTACACTTCTAATGCATCCTTTGGGATTTTTGGAAATGTCCTGGGTTTGGCTGGGATAGAGTTAATTTTCTTCCTAGTAGCAGGTACAGTGCTGTGTTTTGAATTCACTGTGAGAATAATGTTAATAACACACTGATGTTTTGCTTGTTGCTGAGCAGTGCTGACCCTAAGTCAAGGACTTTTCAGTTTCCCATGCTCTGCTGGTGAGCAGGTGTGCAACCATTAAATTGTTATCTCTACCCACAAGTTTTCTCACTTTTACCCTTCTGATTCTCTCCCCCCATCCTGCCAGGGGGCAATGATCAGGCATCTGGGTGGTACTTGCTGACTGAGGTTACAACAAGCTGGAAAAAATTAAGACTTGGGCTAATATTTCGTTGTGAATGTATTTTCTGTAAGAGATGGTACCTTTATTAAAAATTATGTACTCTTGCCACAATTGCAAAGTGAAAGCAAACAGAATGGTGTATGGTCAATTGTAGGCACTATAAGGTTATTCTATATATTCCAATTAAATATTTTTTTAAAAAAGGAAACACCACACACAAAGAAACCTGCCTAAACCACATTAATCATTTGCAGTTGCCTGTAATGGTGTAGGTGAGTTTCAAGATACATGATAGCTGACAATGGGTTTCCAAAGAGTTAACATATTGCAGCCAGAGCCTTCTCTGTCAGCCACTGCTTTTCTGCTTAGTTCCATAAATGAAATTTATTAAAACCATTACATGCACAGTGATGCCACAATATCCAGAGCAAAGTTACTAAATCTAAAAGAGCTTTTATTTAATCAGGAGATAGCTAACAGATGTAATGACTGGGGTATGAGGCAGAACCTGGTTTTACATTCAGACCCTGACAACATGGTTTTATCATTTTCAATAATGTGGATTCCTTATTTCTCTAAATCTATTACTTTAAATAAAATGTGATCATTTCTTTAAAAAGTCCTGCTTATTACACCCAAACCTTTCTGCTCACGTGTCCAACTGGAATCAAATTTTTCTTGCCTTCCTAAAACCTACTCCAGTCATTTTTTCAAACAAGCAGCTCTATCTCCCCATCCATCTTGTCTGCACAAAGAAGGGATAACCTGCAGCTGAATTACAGAAAGCCTATTCTCCCAGTGGGATCTGAGATAAGATAGACTGCATTAACCCTAAGATTCATTTCCCAGCTAGGAATTCTCCCTAACTCTTTTAAGAAGATCACAGGAAACAGGCTGGATAATGGTAAGAGGTCTATTGAGTGCACTTTCATCACCAGCTTTCATGGAGAGAGAAATGGTAATAAGGTCACAGAAGCCTGAAATGCTGTGGGTGGCTAGAAGACATTTCTCTAAGTACACTGGCATTTCATTCATGATATACAATGCCATATAGGCCATGACTATCCAGACATCTGGGACACTGTCCATATAAGATGAGTTTCAGATGAAAATTCTAATAGATTCATCCAGTTCACTGATCCTCTCCATACAGTTTACTCGTTAAAAGGACTCATCAAACAGTTATCTACATAGCATTTCATTTAATAGTTGGTATTTTCAAGACAGCTACTTGAAAATGTTTAAACTTTTGATACAAGCATGAATATTCTTTCCTGCCATAAGGTACAGAGCCATCCTCTAAGCCACAAAAACAGCTAAATATTTTGCACCATGCTGCCAGTGTCCGAAAGCTCCCAAATACTTTCCATGTATTAAAGAAACCACATAAGTCTTGACTTATAACAAAGGGATTTCAAAAAAGTGCTTTCTGTATCTCTGTAAGTTCTACCAAAGTACACAGAGAGATTGGTACACAGCAGTTTAATCAAAAAATCTACATTGCAGTTGTCCTGCTCTCCCTACTGCTCCCTAAAATCATATATCCCATATGAGAACCCGAGCCAGAAACATTTATTCCCACTATAGCCTACAAGCCATGTATACTGTATGTTCAGTTCATTTCCTCAGCCTAACGCAATACACTCTCCCCACACTTCACATTACAATGAGAACATCAAGCTGCAAAGCCATCAAACCTCTCACTTCTGTTTCCCTTATCCAGCAGCTTGGAGAAATCTCAGAACAGATGGAAAGCATTACTTCGAGAAAAGGTCTCCATTTTGAAAGTGAATAGAGGGTGAAGTAATTTCCTCATTATTGTCTGTGTTGTAGTCATAATTAGCCACCATCTTCTGAAAGCAGAGCCAGTTCTGTGACAGACATTTGGAAAATCCAACATAGTGAACTGGTTCATTTATTTCCCTTATGTCTAGATGCTAAGATACACAAGGAAGCAGGGCTTCCAACAAATAATGTCATGAGAGGGCTTTCAACTTGATTCATTTAAAATATAAGTAGCTCCTGTAAACACAGTTAATGTAAAAAAAAAAAAGTAAAAATAAAAAATAAATAATGCCATTTTGATACAGTACAGAATTCAAGAAGGAATTAAAGACCTACTTTGTTACCACTGCTTGCACCTAGCTCTTATAACCAGTAACATGACA